>NW_028164824.1:20000-35849 GCF_964263955.1 Coregonus lavaretus
CTGCGCACACACAGAGTTTTGTACAGCTAACCTTGTGGGGACACACAATTCAGTCCCATTCAAAATCCTATTTTCCCTAATCCCTAAACCTAACCCTAACCTTAACCCTAACCCTAACCTTAACCCAAAAACCTAACCTTAACCCTAAAACTAACCCTAGCTCCTAACCATAACCCTTAATGTAATTCGAACCCTAACACTAATTCTAACCTTAACTCTAAACCCCCTAGAATTAGCATTTGACCTCAGTGATAGTTGGAGTCAATTAACTTCTCAATTCAGGAAGTGTGGGGACTTCTGCTGCCCACAAGAATAGCTAAACACGTCCTAACACACACACACACACACACACAGTTGTTCCTTCCAGACCAAACACTCAGTAATGGGTCAATCATGGTTCCGTCCCAGGGGTTAATGTACTGTATGTCACAGGAGCACGTTCCTCATGTGTGCTATGTGAGTGGTAACAAATGTTTTCTTAGAGAGAGGGAGGGTGTGTGTGTTCCATACAGAATGTCACTGGTAGGTAGTTGTGAGTCTCTCTCTCTCTCTCTCTCTCTCTCTCTCTCTCTCTCTCTCTCTCTCTCTCTCTCTCTCTCTCTCTCTCTCTCTCTCTCTCTCTCTCTCTCTCTCTCTCTCTCTCTCTCTCTCTCTCTCTCTCTCTCTCTATCTCTCTCTCTCTCTCTCTCTCTCTCTCTCTCTCTCTCTCTCTCTCTCTCTCTCTCTCTCTCTCTCTATCTATCTATCTATCTCTCACCCCCCCCCCCAGCCAGGGACTTGTTGCAGCAGCACTACACATTAGCTAACGGAGAAAGGACGTGGAGACCCTCTCCCCTGGTCACTGCTTCCCAGGAGACCCTCTCCCATGGTCACTGCTGCCCAGGAGACCCTCTCCCATGGTCACTGCTGCCCAGGAGACCCTCTCCCATGGTCACTGCTGCCCAGGAGACCCTCTCCCATGGTCACTGCTTCCCAGGAGACCCTCTCCCATGGTCACTGCTTCCCAGGAGACCCTCTCCCATGGTCACTGCTGCCCAGGAGACCCTCTCCCATGGTCACTGCTGCCCAGGAGACCCTCTCCCATGGTCACTGCTTCCCAGGAGACCCTCTCCCATGGTCACTGCTGCCCAGGAGACCCTCTCCCATGGTCACTGCTGCCCAGGATACCCTCTCCCATGGTCACTGCTGCCCAGGAGACCTTCTCCCATGGTCACTGCTGCAAGTGACTGCTGTTGGGTGGCATACACAGTGTTAATCTGGGACCACTGGCCGTACTCTCCGGTTACACACACAGTTATGCAGAGTCGCAGGCACACACACACACACATACGCACACCCAGACACACAGTAGCAGACGTTGGCTGGTGGCTATAACTGGTTCTGGACCAGCTGATTCTCTCCGCTCTCAGCTTACTGCTTGACAGTTATCACTGTGACTGGTCCTAGATCAGTCATCTGCATCCATCTACTAATAACCCAAAAACCTAACCATGTCTACTGTATTATAGGTTACTGGCCTCTATGACTGGTCCTAGGTCAGCCATCTACTAATACTATGTCTACTGTATTATAGGTTACTGGTCTCTATGACTGGTCCTAGGTCAGCCATCTACTAATACTATGTATACTATATTATAGGTTACTGGTCTCTATGACTGGTCCTAGGTCAGCCATCTACTAATACTATGTCTACTATATTATAGGTTACTGGTCTCTATGACTGGTCCTAGGTCAGCCATCTACTAATTATATGTCTACTATATTACAGGTTACTGGTCTCTATGACTGGTCCTAGGTCAGCCATCTACTAATACTATGTCTACTATATTATAGGTTACTGGTCTCTATGACTGGTCCTAGGTCAGCCATCTACTAATACTATGTCTACTGTATTATAGGTTACTGGTCTCTATGAATGGTCCTAGGTCAGCCATCTACTAATACTATGTCTACTGTATTATAGGTTATAGCTTTCTCTGTAGGACTGTACTGCTGAGGTGGGACAGCTGACTGGTGAACAGCTACAAGAAATGGACGCACATACATAGGAGCACACACACACACACACACACACACACACACACACACACACACACACACACACACCACACACACACGCACACACACACACACACACACACACACACACACACACACACACACACACACTACGTGGCAAGTGCGTTAGCTAGGGAAAGTGTATCAGCAGTGCTGCCTTGGGGGAGCAAACTGTTCACCATTTCTCTCCAGCGATGCTACTTCATGTTCCTGTTTGCCAATCTAGGGGCCAGAATATGTGGCTCCTCTCTCTCTCTCCCAGATCTGCTTGTGCTGTGATGTGAGGGTGTGTGCACGCGTGTGAGGAAGAGACTCAACACCCTGTCGTTATTTAGCGGGCCAGGAATTGATAACGTTAAAATGTGTGTGTGTGTGTGTGTGTGTGTGCGTGTGCATGTGAATATATATTTTTCTTCTACCAAATTAATTTATCTTTACAAATGGACTCATCCTTACCTGTTTCCTGTAATTACTCATTCAATAACACCTCTCTCAGGTGTCACACACACATAAACACACACACACACACATCTCAGGTGTCAGACAGAACAGTGAAGTTATTGGCTGTGTAATGTCTGGGGTGTTGATTAAGCCTTGATGACATCATCAATAAATAACAATCACAGACTCATATTAGCAGTTATCGGTCTCGGCTAGGGCCACGAGCTACGAGTTACTGTCTGACACACACATACACAGGCCCAAGGACGTGACAGTGGAGGCAGATCCAGGTCAGGTCAGTCAGTAGACAGTGTGTAGTATTTATATATCTGTGTTAGCGTCAGAAGTGGAAACCCTGATGTGATCTCTTGACAATGACTGCATTCATCTCAACCACCGTAACAGGAAACTAGCAGGAGAGAGAGGGGGAGATGATGGTGTACAGAGAGAGGGGGAGATGATGGTGTACAGAGAGAGGGGGAGATGATGGTGTAAAGAGAGAGGGGGAGATGATGGTGTAAAGAGAGAGGGGGAGATGATGGTGTACAGAGAGAGGGGGAGATGATGGTGTAAAGAGAGAGGGGGAGATTATGGTGTAAAGAGAGAGGGATATATGATGGTGTAAAGAGAGAGGGGGAGATGATGGTGTACAGAGAGAGGGGGAGATGATGGTGTAAAGAGAGAGGGGGAGATGATGGTGTACAGAGAGAGGGGGAGATGATGGTGTAAATAGAGAGGGGAGATGATGGTGTACAGAGAGAGGGGGAGATGATGGTGTACAGAGAGAGGGGGAGATGATGGTGTAAAGAGAGAGGGGGAGATGATGGTGTAAAGAGAGAGGGGGAGATGATGGTGTACAGAGAGAGGGGGAGATGATGGTGTAAAGAGAGAGGGGGAGATGATGGTGTACAGAGAGAGGGGGAGATGATGGTGTACAGAGAGAGGGGGAGGTGATGGTGTAAAGAGAGAGGGGGAGATGATGGTGTAAAGAGAGAGGGGGAGGTGATGGTGTACAGAGAGAGGGGGAGATGATGATGTAAAGAGAGAGGGGGAGATGATGGTGTACAGAGAGAGGGGGAGATGATGGTGTACAGAGAAAGGGGGAGATGATGGTGTAAATAGAGAGGGGGAGATGATGGTGTAAAGATATTGGGGGGGTTGATGGTGTACAGAGAGAGGGGGAGATGATGGTGTAAAGAGAGAGGGGGAGATGATGGTGTACAGAGAGAGGGGGAGATGATGGTGTAAAGAGTGAGGGGGAGATGATGGTGTACAGAGAGAGGGGGTGATGATGGTGTAAAGAGAGAGGGGGAGATGATGGTGTAAAGAGAGAGGGGGAGATGATGGTGTAAAGAGAGGGGGGGAGATGATGGTGTACAGAGAGAGGGGGAGATGATGGTGTAAAGAGTGAGGGGGAGATGATGGTGTAAAGAGAGAGGGGGAGATGATGGTGTACAGAGAGAGGGGGAGATGATGGTGTACAGAGAGAGGGGGAGATGATGGTGTAAAGAGAGAGGGGGAGATGATGGTGTAAAGAGAGAGGGGGAGATGATGGTGTACAGAGAGAGGGGGAGATGATGGTGTAAATAGAGAGGGGGAGATGATGGTGTACAGAGAGAGGGGGAGATGATGATGTAAAGAGAGAGGGGGAGATGATGGTGTACAGAGAGAGGGGGAGATGATGGTGTACAGAGAAAGGGGGAGATGATGGTGTAAAGAGAGAGGGGGAGATGATGGTGTAAAGAGATTGGGGGAGATGATGGTGTACAGAGAGAGGGGGAGATGATGGTGTAAAGAGAGAGGGGGAGATGATGGTGTACAGAGAGAGGGGTAGATGATGGTGTACAGAGAGAGGGGGAGATGATGGTGTAAAGAGAGAGGGGGAGATGATGGTATACAGAGAGAGGGGGAGATGATGGTGTAAAGAGAGAGGGGGAGATGATGGTGTACAGAGAGAGGGGGAGATGATGGTGTACAGAGAGAGGGGGAGATGATGGTGTAAAGAGAGAGGGGGAGATTATGGTGCACAGAGAGAGGGGGAGATGATGGTGTACAGAGAGAGGGGGATATGATGGTGTAAAGAGAGAGGGGGAGATGATGGTGTAAAGAGAGAGGGGGAGATGATGGTGTACAGAGATATTTTTTATTTTATTTTATTTCACCTTTATTTAACCAGGTAAACCAGTTGAGAACAAGTTCTCATTTACAACTGCGACCTGGCCAAGATAAAGCAAAGCAGTGCGATAAAAACAACAACACAGAGTTACATATGGGGTAAAACAAAACAAAGTCAAAAAATACAACAGAAATACATATATATACAGTGTGTGCAAATTTAGCAAGTTATGGAGGTAAGGCAATAAAATAGGCTATAGTGCAAAATAATTACAATTAGTATTAACACTGGAATGATAGATGTGCAAGAGATGATGTGCAAATAGAGATACTGGGGTACAAATGAGCAAAATAAATAACAATATAGGGATGAGGTAGTTGGGCGGGCTAATTTCAGATGGGCTGTGTACAGGTGCAGTGATCGGTAAGGTGCTCTGACAACAGATGCTTAAAGTTAGTGAGGGAGATAAGAGTCTCCAGCTTCAGAGATTTTTGCAATTTGTTCCAGTCATTGGCAGCAGAGAACTGGGGGGGAGATGATGGTGTACAGAGAGAGGGGGAGATGATGGTGTAAAGAGAGAGGGGGAGATGATGGTGTACAGAGAGAGGGGGAAATTATGGTGTACAGAGAAAGGGGGAGATGATGGTGTACAGAGAGAGGGGGAGATGATGATGTAAAGAGAGAGGGGGAGATGATGGTGTACAGAGAGAGGGGGAGATGATGGTGTAAAGAGAGAGGGGGAGATGATGGTGTAAAGAGTGAGGGGGAGATGATGGTGTAAAGAGAGAGGGGGAGATGATGGTGTACAGAGAGAGGGGGAGATGATGGTGTACAGAGAGAGGGGGATATGATGGTGTAAAGAGAGAGGGGGAGATGATGGTGTAAAGAGAGAGGGGGAGATGATGGTGTACAGAGAGAGGGGGAGATGATGGTGTAAATAGAGAGGGGGAGATGATGGTGTACAGAGAGAGGGGGAGATGATGATGTAAAGAGAGAGGGGGAGATGATGGTGTACAGAGAGAGGGGGAGATGATGGTGTACAGAGAAAGGGGGAGATGATGGTGTAAAGAGAGAGGGGGAGATGATGGTGTAAAGAGATTGGGGGAGATGATGGTGTACAGAGAGAGGGGGAGATGATGGTGTAAAGAGAGAGGGGGAGATGATGGTGTACAGAGAGAGGGGTAGATGATGGTGTACAGAGAGAGGGGGAGATGATGGTGTAAAGAGAGAGGGGGAGATGATGGTATACAGAGAGAGGGGGAGATGATGGTGTAAAGAGAGAGGGGGAGATGATGGTGTACAGAGAGAGGGGGAGATGATGGTGTACAGAGAGAGGGGGAGATGATGGTGTAAAGAGAGAGGGGGAGATTATGGTGCACAGAGAGAGGGGGAGATGATGGTGTACAGAGAGAGGGGGAGATGATGGTGTAAAGAGAGAGGGGGTGATGATGGTGTAAAGAGAGAGGGGGAGATGATGGTGTACAGAGATATTTTTTATTTTATTTTATTTCACCTATATTTAACCAGGTAAACCAGTTGAGAACAAGTTCTCATTTACAACTGCGACCTGGCCAAGATAAAGCAAAGCAGTGCGATAAAAACAACAACACAGAGTTACATATGGGGTAAAACAAAACAAAGTCAAAAAATACAACAGAAATACATATATATACAGTGTGTGCAAATTTAGCAAGTTATGGAGGTAAGGCAATAAAATAGGCTATAGTGCAAAATAATTACAATTAGTATTAACACTGGAATGATAGATGTGCAAGAGATGATGTGCAAATAGAGATACTGGGGTACAAATGAGCAAAATAAATAACAATATAGGGATGAGGTAGTTGGGCGGGCTAATTTCAGATGGGCTGTGTACAGGTGCAGTGATCGGTAAGGTGCTCTGACAACAGATGCTTAAAGTTAGTGAGGGAGATAAGAGTCTCCAGCTTCAGAGATTTTTGCAATTTGTTCCAGTCATTGGCAGCAGAGAACTGGGGGGGAGATGATGGTGTACAGAGAGAGGGGGAGATGATGGTGTAAAGAGAGAGGGGGAGATGATGGTGTACAGAGAGAGGGGGAAATTATGGTGTACAGAGAAAGGGGGAGATGATGGTGTACAGAGAGAGGGGGAGATGATGATGTAAAGAGAGAGGGGGAGATGATGGTGTACAGAGAGAGGGGGAGATGATGGTGTAAAGAGAGAGGGGGAGATGATGGTGTACAGAGAGAGGGGGAGATGATGGTGTAAATAGAGAGGGGGAGATGATGGTGTACAGAGAGAGGGGGAGATGATGATGTAAAGAGAGAGGGGGAGATGATGGTGTACAGAGAGAGGGGGAGATGATGGTGTACAGAGAAAGGGGGAGATGATGGTGTAAAGAGAGAGGGGGAGATGATGGTGTAAAGAGATTGGGGGAGATGATGGTGTACAGAGAGAGGGGGAGATGATGGTGTAAAGAGAGAGGGGGAGATGATGGTGTACAGAGAGAGGGGTAGATGATGGTGTACCGAGAGAGGGGGAGATGATGGTGTAAAGAGAGAGGGGGAGATGATGGTATACAGAGAGAGGGGGAGATGATGGTGTAAAGAGAGAGGGGGAGATGATGGTGTACAGAGAGAGGGGGAGATGATGGTGTACAGAGAGAGGGGGAGATGATGGTGTAAAGATAGAGGGGGAGATGATGGTGCACAGAGAGAGGGGGAGATGATGGTGTACAGAGAGAGGGGGAGATGATGGTGTAAAGAGAGAGGGGGAGATGATGGTGTAAAGAGAGAGGGGGAGATGATGGTGTACAGAGATATTTTTTATTTTATTTTATTTCACCTTTATTTAACCAGGTAAACCAGTTGAGAACAAGTTCTCATTTACAACTGCGACCTGGCCAAGATAAAGCAAAGCAGTGCGATAAAAACAACAACACAGAGTTACATATGGGGTAAAACAAAACAAAGTCAAAAAATACAACAGAAATACATATATATACAGTGTGTGCAAATTTAGCAAGTTATGGAGGTAAGGCAATAAAATAGGCTATAGTGCAAAATAATTACAATTAGTATTAACACTGGAATGATAGATGTGCAAGAGATGATGTGCAAATAGAGATACTGGGGTACAAATGAGCAAAATAAATAACAATATAGGGATGAGGTAGTTGGGCGGGCTAATTTCAGATGGGCTGTGTACAGGTGCAGTGATCGGTAAGGTGCTCTGACAACAGATGCTTAAAGTTAGTGAGGGAGATGAGAGTCTCCAGCTTCAGAGATTTTTGCAATTTGTTCCAGTCATTGGCAGCAGAGAACTGGGGGGGAGATGATGGTGTACAGAGAGAGGGGGAGATGATGGTGTAAAGAGAGAGGGGGAGATGATGGTGTACAGAGAGAGGGGGAAATTATGGTGTACAGAGAAAGGGGGAGATGATGGTGTACAGAGAGAGGGGGAGATGATGGTGTACAGAGAGAGGGGGAGATGATGGTGTAAAGAGAGAGGGGGATATGATGGTTTACAGAGAGAGGGGGAGATGATGGTGTACAGAGAGAGGGGGAGATGATGGTTTAAAGAGAGAGGGGGAGATGATGGTGTACAGAGAGAGGGGGAGATGATGGTGTAAAGAGAGAGGGGGAGATGATGGTGTAAAGAGAGAGGGGGAGATGATGGTGTACAGAGAGAGGGGGAGATGATGGTGTAACGAGAGAGTGGGAGATTTTTGACATTGTTTGTCTGCTGGCTGTTGGCAGTGCAACTCTTTCTGTTTTTCTCCCTCTGTCCTCATCTCTCTCTGTGTGGGTCTCATGTCTCTCTCTGTGTGGGTCTCATGTCACTCTGTGGTTTCTTTTCACCCTTTCGTCCTGATCGCAAAGGTCAGATTTTACATCATCCAACGGACACAACGTTTAATGTAGTCGCTACTTAGCATTGTTTAGTTTGTCATTTTGGGGAATTATTCCTTAAACTATGGAGCAATGTGTAGTTAATTTTTTTTTTCTTTTTCTTTTTTTTTTTTCTTTCTTTTTTCTTTTATTTATTTTTATTTATTTATTTTTTATTATTTTTTTTTTGGGGGGATGGATCAGCTTAATATTGCAGATAGATTATATCTTCTATCAATGTAATTGTCTGCATCACTTCCAATCCCCCATGTTTTTTTTTATTTTTTATATATATATTCCCCTTTATTACTTTTCAACCCCACCATCCTTTCCCTACTTGGAGTAAATTAGTGAACAACAACGCCCAGGCCTCTACTTCCGGTCTATACTT
Organism: Coregonus lavaretus; assembly: GCF_964263955.1. Lineage (NCBI taxonomy): Eukaryota > Metazoa > Chordata > Actinopteri > Salmoniformes > Salmonidae > Coregonus > Coregonus lavaretus. Next base: position 28,877 of record NW_028164824.1, read on the forward strand.
ACTATCTACACCTTATGGACAGAGTTAATTTTACAATAATTCTATATCTATATCTATATATATATATATATATATATATATATATATATATATATATATATATATATTTTTTTTTTTGCTCCTGAACTTCTTCTACTCTCAACCTCTCCGATCATTTTCATGATGTCCATCCGGTTTGCTTCCGGTTTGGAGCAATGTGTTTGGGGAAATGTGTGTGTGTGTGTGTGTGTATTACAGAAATTCTATTACTGTAGACTTACCATCATTACAGAAATACTATTACTGTAGACTTACCATCATTACAGAAATACTATTACTGTAGACTTACCATCATCACATTAATACTATTACTGTAGCTACCGTTATTATGTAAATAATATTACTGTAGAGTTACCATTATTACAGAAATACTATTACTGTAGAGTTACCATCATTACATAAATACTATTACTGCACTCGGACTATGGGGAGCTCCTCAGGTACCAACATCCTCAGGTACCATAGAACCCTGAAACTACTACACTTTTTCCACATAGTGTTATGTTACAGCTTTATTCTAAAATTGATTTTTTTTTTATGTTTACCTCACACAATATCCCATAATGACAAAGCAAAAAGAGGTTATTGGAATTTTATAAAAAAAAAAAAAAAAAAACTGAAATGTCACATCTACATACAGTAGGTACTGAGACCCTTTACTCAGTACTTTGTTGAAGCACCTTTGGCAGCGATTACAGCCTCGAGTATTCTTGGGTATGATGCTACAAGCTTGGCACACCTGTATTTGGGGAGTTTCTCCCATTCTCCCTCTACAGATTCTCTCAAGCGCTGTCAGGTTGGATGGGGTGCGTTGCTGCACAGCTATTTTCAGGTCTCTCCAGAGATGTTCGATCGGGTTCAAGTCCGGGCTCTGGCTGGGCCACTCAAGGACATTCAGAGACCTGTCCCAAAGCCACACCTGCCTTGTCTTGGCTGTGTGCTTAGGGTCGTTGTCCTGTTGGAAGGTGAACTTTCGCCCCAGTCTGAGGTCCTGAGTTTTCATCAAGGATCTCTATGTACTTTGCTCTGTTCATCTTCCCCTGGATCCTGACTAGTCTCCCAGTCCCTGTCGCTGAACAACATCCCCACAGCATGATGCTGCCACCACCATGCTTCACCGTAGGGTTTCCTCCAGACGTGACGCTTGGCATTCAGGCCAAAGAGTTCAATCTTGGTTTCATCAGACCAGATAATCTTGTTTCTCATGGTCTGAGAGTCCTTTAGGTGCCTTTTGGAAAACTCCAAGTTGGCTGTCATGTGCCTTTTACTGAGGAGTGGCTTCCGTCTGGCCACTCTACCATAAAGGCCTGATTGGTGGAGTGCTGCAAACAAAGATGGGTGTCCTTCTGGAAGGTTCTCCCATCTCCACAGAGGAGCTGTGGGTTCTTGGTCATCTCCCTGACCAAGGCCCTTCTCCCCTGATTGCTCAGTTTGGTGGCCAGCTCTAGGAAGAGTCTTGGTGGTTCCAAACTTCTTCCATTTAAGAATGATGGAGGCCACTGTGTTCTTGGGGACCTTCAATGCTGCAAACATTTGTTGGTACCCTTCCCCAGATCTGTGCCGCTACACAATTCTGTCTCAGAGCTCTACGGACAATTCCTTTGACATCATGGTTTGGTTTTTGCTCTGACATGCACTGTCAACTGTGGGACCTTATATAGACAGGTGTGCGCCTTTCCAAATTATTGCAAAGTGGGTGATGTTATATCCAGCCTGGTTGGCCCTGTCCGGGGGTATCGTCGGACGGGGCCACAGTGTCTCCTGACACCCCCCTGTCTCAGCCTCCTGTATCTGTGCTGCAATAGTCTATGTGCCGGGGGGCTAGGGTCAGTCTGTTATATCTGGTGTTATTCTCCTCTTATCCGGTGTCCTGTGTGAATTTAATTGCTCCCTCTCTCCCTCTCTCCCTCCCTCCCCTCCCGGAGGACCTGAGCCCTAGGACTATGCCTCAGGACTACCTGGCCTGATGACTCCTTGCTGTACCCAGTCCACCTGGTCGTGCTGCTGCTCCAGTTTCAACTCTTCTGCCTGCGGCTATGGAACCCTGACCTGTTCACCGGACGTGCTACCTTGTCCCAGACCTGCTGTTTTCAACTCTCTCTCTCTACTGCACCTGCTATTTCAACCTCTAAATGCCAGGCTTTGAAAAGCCAAGTGACATTTACTCCTGATGTACTGACTAGTTTTAACCTCTACAACCACTGTGATTATTATTTGACCCTGCTGGTCATCTATGAACGTTTGAACATCTTGGAGAAAAATCTGGCATTAATGGCCATGCACTTTTATAAATTCCACCCGGCACAGCCAGAATGGGACTGGCCACCCCTCAGAGCCTGGTTCCTCTCTAGGTTTCTTCCTAGGTTTCTGCCTTTCTAGGGAGTTTTTCCTAGCCACCGTGCTTCTACATCTGCATTGCTTGCTGTTTGGGGTTTTAGGCTGGGTTTCTGTATAGCACTTTGTGACATCTGCTGATGTAAACAGGGCTTTATAAATACATGTGATTGATTGATTTATGTTCAATCAATTGAATTTAGCACAGGTGGACTCCAACCAAGTTGTAGAAACCTCTCAAGGATGTTCAATGGAAACAGGATGCACCTGAGCTCAATTTCGAGTCTCAAAGCAAAGGGTCTGAATACTTATGTAAATAAGGTATTTCTGTTTTATAATTTTTGAACACATTTGCAAAAATTTATAAAAACCAGTTTCCGCTTTGTCATTATTGGGTATTGTGTATAGATTGATGAGGAAAATGTTTTATTGAATCCATTTTAGAATAAGGCTGTAACAAAACAAAATGTGGAAAAAGGGAAGGGGTCTGAATACATTCCGAATGCACTGTACATCTGACTACCTGACCCTACCATTGACAGACTGTCCATAGACTATCAGTAACATTTCAACTAACTATCACTGATCAGAGACTCCCATACCTCTACCATAACCTCATCAAAACCACCACACAAATGATCAGAGACTCCCATACCTCTACCATAACCTCATCAAAACCACCACACAAATGATCAGAGACTCCCATACCTCTACCATAACCTCATCAAAATGACACTAATAATCAGACTCACATACCTCTACCATTATCTCATAAAATCCACCACACTAATGATCAGAGACTCCCATACCTCTACCATAAACAGAACATGACACTAGCAGAAAGACAAGCCATAGCCTAACCCCTAACCCCTAACAAGCCAAAGCCAAATTAGGGAAACACAAATGCATAACCATAGCACTAGCAGACAACGACTCCAAGATAATAATCATGGATAACCAACAGTACCTCTTTGAAGCCAACCGCCAACTCTCTAACACACAACACTACACTCCTGTCCCCGCTTCTACACAGATCCAGACACAGATAGAAATCAGACAGATAATAGCAGATCTCTATGGAAAGAAACACATTACACATAGGGAATATCTAGATGGACCAGACCCACCCAGAGACTCTTCTTATTTATTTGTACCCCTTTTTCTCCCCAATTTCGTGGTATCCAATTGGTAGTTACAGTCTTGTCCCATCGTTGCAACTCCCGTACGGACTCGGGAGAGGCAAAGGTCGAGAGCCCTCCGTCCTCCGAAACACAACCCAGCCAAGCCACACTGCTTCTTGAGGAGGAGCTGTGGGTTCTTGGTCACCTCCCTGACCAAGGCCCTTCTCCCCTGATTGCTCAGTTTGGTGGCCAGCTCTAGGAAGAGTCTTGGTGGTTCCAAACTTCTTCCATTTAAGAATGATGGAGGCCACTGTGTTCTTGGGGACCTTCAATGCTGCAAACATTTGTTGGTACCCTTCCCCAGATCTGTGCCGCTACACAATTCTGCCTCAGAGCTCTACGGACAATTCCTTTGACATCATGGTTTGGTTTTTGCTCTGACATACACTGTCAACTGTGGGACCTTATATAGACAGGTGTGCGCCTTTCCAAATTATTGCAAAGTGGGTGGTGTGATATCCAGCCTGGTTGGCCCTGTCCGGGGGTATCGTCGGACGGGGCCACAGTGTCTCCTGACACCCCCCCCCCCCGTCTCAGCCTCCTATATCTGTGCTGCAATAGTCTATGTGCCGGGGGGCTAGGGTCAGTCTGTTATATCTGGTGTTATTCTCCTCTTATCCGGTGTCCTGTGTGAATTTAATTGCTCCCTCTCTCCCTCTCTCCCTCCCTCCCCTCCCGGACACCCAGAGACTCTTCTTATTTATATGTACCCCTTTTTCTCCCCATTTTCGTGGTATCCAATTGGTAGTTACAGTCTTGTCCCATCGTTGCAACTCCCGTACGGACTCGGGAGAGGCAAAGGTCGAGAGCCCTCCGTCCTCCGAAACACAACCCAGCCAAGCCACACTGCTTCTTGACACAATGCCCGCTTAAACCGGAAGCCAGCCGCACCAATGTGTCGGAAGAAACACCGCACGGCCCGCCACAGGAGATGCTAGAGCGCGATGGGAAAAGGACATCCCGGCCGGCCAAACCCTCCCCTAACCTGGACGACGCTGGGCCAATTGTGCGCCGCCTGCGACAGAGCCTGGACTCGAACCAGACTCTAGTGGCACAGCTAGCACTGCGATGCACTACGCCACTCGGGAGGCCCCACAGGGACTCTTCTATCTTCTCCCTATGATCCACCAAGCACCAGATACCTGGACAGTCCCCTTTGAGGTCCCCAAGGGAAGACCCATTGTGTCAGACTGTGGGAGTGAGTCCTCACCAGATACCTGGACAGTCCCCTTTGAGGTCCCCAAGGGAAGACCCATTGTGTCAGACTGTGGGAGTGAGTCCTCACCAGATACCTGGACAGTCCCCTTTGAGGTCCCCAAGGGAAGACCCATTGTGTCAGACTGTGGGAGTGAGTCCTCACCAGCAGCCGTATTCATTGACTTCTTTCTCAATCCCATCTCACAAAGTCTCCCTAGCTATCTTAAGGACACTTACCACTTCATTGACAGACTCCACACCATTCCAGTCCCAGCACATGCATATTTATTCATCATAGACTCCCACTACACCAACATAGACATCTCATCAGGCTTGACAGCCGTGGACTCTGCACTCCGGTGATATTCCGATCCAGATAGAACAGACTCACACCTCCTACAATTCTTAAAACTTGGCTTAAAAAACAATGATTTCACATTCAATAACCAACACTACCTACAGATTCATGGGACGGCGATGGGTAAGAAGAGCTAATGTTTACAATGAGGTAAAAAAGTATTTGATCCCCTGTTGATTTTGTACGTTTGACCCACTGACAAAGAAATGATCAGTCTATGATTTCAATGGTAGGTTTATTTGAGCAGTGAGAGACAGAATAACAACAACAAAAATCCAGAAAAACGCATGTCAAAAATGTTATAAATTGATTTGCATTTTAATGAGGTAAATAAGTATTTGACCCCCTCTCAATCAGAAAGATTTCTGGCTCCCAGGTGTCTTTTATACAGGTAACGAGCTGAGATTAGGAGCACACTCTTAAAGGGAGTGCTCCTAATCTCAGTTTGTTACCTGTATAAAAGACACCTGTCCACATAATCAATCAATCAATCAGATTCCAAACTCTCCACTATGGCCAAGACCAAAGAGCTCTCCAAGGATGTCAGGGACAAGATTGTAGACCTACACAAGGCTGGAATGGGCTACAAGACCATCGCCAAGCAGCTTGGTGAGTTGGTGCGATTATTCGCAAATGGAAGAAACACAAAATAACTGTCAATCTCCCTCAGCCTGGGGCTCCATGCAAGATCTCACCTCGTGGAGTTGCAATGATCATGAGAACGGTGAGGAATCAGCCCAGAACTACACGAGAGGATCTTGTCAATGATCTCAAGGCAGCTGGGACCATAGTCACCAAGAAAACAATTGGTAACACACTACGCCGTGAAGGACTGAAATCCTGCAGTGCCCGCAAGGTCCCCCTGCTCAAGAAAGCACATATACAGGGCCGTCTGAAGTTTGCCAATGAACATCTGAATGATTCAGAGGAGAACTGGGTGAAAGTGTTGTGGTCAGATGAGACCAAAATCGAGCTCTTTGGCATCAACTCAACTCGCCGTGTTTGGAGGAGGAGGAATGCTGCCTATGACCCGAAGAACACCATCCCCACCGTCAAACATGGAGGTGGAAACATTATGCTTTGGGGGTGTTTTTCTGCTAAGGGGACAGGACAACTTCCCTGCATCAAAGGGACGATGGACGGGGCCATGTACCGTCAAATCTTGGGTGAGAACCTCCTTCCCTCATTGAAAATGGGTCGTGGATGGGTATTCCAGCATGACAATGACCCAAAACACACGGCCAAGGCAACAAAGGAGTGGCTCAAGAAGAAGCACATTAAGGTCCTGGAGTGGCCAAGCCAGTCTCCAGACCTTAATCCCATAGAAAATCTGTGGAGGGAGCTGAAGGTTCGAGTTGCCAAACGTCAGCCTAGAAACCTTAATGACTTGGAGAAGATCTGCAAAGAGGAGTGGGACAACATCCCTCCTGAGATGTGTGCAAGCCTGGTGGCCAACTACAAGAAATGTCTGACCTCTGTGATTGCCAACAAGGGTTTTGACACCAATTACTAAGTCATGTTTTGCAGAGGGGTCAAATACTTATTTCCCTCATTAAAATGCAAATCAATTTATAACATTTTTTGACATGCGTTTCTCTGGATTTTTTTGTTGTTATTCTGTCTCTCACTGTTCAAATAAACCTACCATTAAAATTATAGACTGATCATGTCTTTGTCAGTGGGCAAACGTACAAAATCAGCAGGGGATCAAATACTTTTTTCCCTCACTGTATATGGCAGACTGGGAGATGACAGCCTTAGCTAAATGCCTGTTGTGTCCCATGTTTTATAGACGCTACCTGGATGATATCTTTGGGGTGTGGGAACATGATCTGGTACACTTCACAACATTCATTGACATACT
>NW_028164823.1:0-48414 GCF_964263955.1 Coregonus lavaretus
ACACCATCCAAAGTGTAATTAATAACTTCACCATGTTCAAAGGGGATATTCAATGTCTGCTTTTTTATTTAAATGTATCTACCATGTATCTTTGTGAGGCATTGGAAAACCTCCCTGGTCTTTGTGGTTGAATCTGTGTTTGAAATTCCCTGCTCGACTGAGGGACCTTACAGATAATTGTATGTATGTGGTACAGAGATGAGGTAGTCATTCAAAAATCATGTTAAACACTATTATTGCACACAGAGTAAGTCCATGCAACTTATTATGTGACTTGTTGAGCACATTTTTACTCCTGAACTTATTTAGGCTTGCCATAAAAAAGGGGTTGAATACTTATTGACTCAAGACATTTCAGCTTTTCATTTTTTATTTATTTGTAGAAATGTCTAAAAACATAATACCACTTTGAAATGATGGGGTATTGTGTGTGTAGGCCAGTGACCAAAAAAAGTCAAGGGGTGTGAATAGTTTCTGAAGGCACTGTAGCTATTTAACCGAGTACAGCCATTTGGGATAGGACCAGTATGTTCAGCAACATGAAGTTGGTAGAAAATGTTTGAAACTGTAGAAATGTGTTCCGACCGTCTCCAGCGTCTGATGGTCTCTCTCCTTCTCCAGGTGTGTCACGTTGAGCTGCACCTGGCCACCTGTTTCCAGCCTATTAACGGACGCATGCAACTGCAGGTTCTCGCTGCCCAGAACCTCCCTGCTCCACTCAGCCAGGGTACGGGGTCTATATAGTCTGTAATATATATGTTATAACCTCCCTGCTCCACTCAGCCAGGGTACGGGGTCTATATAGTCTGTTATATATATGTTATAACCTCCCTGCTCCACTCAGCCAGGGTACGGGTCTATATAGTCTGTAATATATATGTTATAACCTCCCTGCTCCACTCAGCCAGGGTACGGGTCTATATAGTCTGTTATATATATGTTATAACCTCCCTGCTCCACTCAGCCAGGGTACGGGTCTATATAGTCTGTAATATATATGTTATAACCTCCCTGCTCCACTCAGCCAGGGTACGGGTCTATATAGTCTGTTATATATATGTTATAACCTCCCTGCTCCACTCAGCCAGGGTACGGGTCTATATAGTCTGTAATATATATGTTATAACCTCCCTGCTCCACTCAGCCAGGGTACGGGGTCTATATAGTCTGTTATATATATGTTATAACCTCCCTGCTCCACTCAGCCAGGGTACGGGTCTATATAGTCTGTAATATATATGTTATAACCTCCCTGCTCCACTCAGCCAGGGTACGGGTCTATATAGTCTGTTATATATATGTTATAACCTCCCTGCTCCACTCAGCCAGGGTACGGGTCTATATAGTCTGTTATATATATGTTATAACCTCCCTGCTCCACTCAGCCAGGGTACGGGTCTATATAGTCCGTTATATATATGTTATAACCTCCCTGCTCCACTCAGCCAGGGTACGGGTCTATATAGTCTGTTATATATATGTTATAACCTCCCTGCTCCACTCAGCCAGGGTACGGGTCTATATAGTCCGTTATATATATGTTATAACCTCCCTGCTCCACTCAGCCAGGGTACGGGTCTATATAGTCTGTTATATATATGTTATAACCTCCCTGCTCCACTCAGCCAGGGTACGGGGTCTATATAGTCTGTTATATATATGTTATAACCTCCCTGCTCCACTCAGCCAGGGTACGGGTCTATATAGTCTGTTATATATATGTTATAACCTCCCTGCTCACTGACCTGTTGGAAAGGTGTCATCCTATGACGGTGCCACGTTGAAAGTCACTGGGCTCTTCAGTAAGGCCATTCTACTGCAAATCTTTGTCTATGGCGATTGCATGGCTGTGTGCTCGATTTTATACACCTGTCAGCAACGTGTGTGGCTGAAATAGTCGAATCGACTAATTGAAGGGGTGTCAAATCTAATCACATTTTATTTGTCACATGAACCGAATACAACAGGTGTAGACCTTACCGTGAAATGTTTACTTACAAGCCCTTAACTCTTATTTTTCTTAACTGCATTGTTGGTTAAGAAAAATATTTACTAAATAAACTTTCATAAAATAAAGTAAAAAATAAAAGAGCAAAAATAAAATAACAATATACAAGAAAATGACAATAAGTAACAATAAGGAGGAGAGTATATATAAATAACAATATACAGTGTAAATACTATAATATATATATATATATATATACACACAGGGGGTACCGGCACCGAGTCAGTGTGCGGGGGTACTGGTTAGTCGAGGTAATTGAGGTAATATGTACATGTAGGTAGAGTTAAAGTGACTATACATAGATAATAGATAATAAACAGCGAGTAAAACATTTTTAAAAAAAGGGGGGGGGGGGGGGGGGGGGGGGGGGATCAATGCAAATTGTCAGGGTAGCCATTTGATTGGCTGTTCAGCAGTTTTATGGTTGGGGGTAGAAGCTGTTAAGAAACCTTTTGGACCTAGACTTGGCGCTTCAGTACCGCTTGCCGTGCGGTAGCAGAGAGAACAGTCTATGACTAGGGTGGCTGGACTCTTTGGCAATTTTTAGGGCCTTCCTCTGACACCGCCTGGTATAGAGGTCCTGGATGGCAGCAAGCTTGGTCCCAGTAATGTACTGGGCCGTATGCATTACCCTCTGTAGTGCCTTGCGGTCGGATGCCAAGCAGTTGCCACACCAGGCAGTGATGCAACCAGTAAGGATGCTCTCGATGGTGCAGCTGTATAACTTTGAGGATCTGAGGACCCATGCCAAATCTGTTCAGTCTCCTGAGGGGGAATAGGCATTGTCGTGCCCTCTTCACGACTGTCTTGGTGTGTTTGGACCATGATAGTTTGTTGGTGATGTGGACACCAAGGAACTTGAAGCTCTCAACCTGCTCCACTACAAATCCTTCTTTTCCTGTAGTCCACAATCATCTCCTTTGTCTTGATCACGTTGAGGGAGAGGTTGTTGTCCTGGCAACACACTGCCAGGTCTCTGACCTCCTCCCTATAGGCTGTCTCATCATTGTCGGTGATCAGGCTTACCACCGTTGTGTCGTCGGCAAACTTAATGATGGTGTTGGAGTCGTGCTTGGCCACTTAGTCATGGGTGAACAGGGAGTACAGGAGGAGACTAAGCACGCACCCCTGAGGGGCCCCAGTGTTGAAGATCAGCGTGGCGGATGTGTTGTTGCCTTCCCTTACCACCTGGGGGCGGCCCGTCAGGAAGTCAGGGTCCAGTTGCAGAAGGAGGTGTTTAGTCCCAGGGTCCTTAGCTTAGTGATGAGCTTTGAGGGCACTATGGTGTTGAACGCTGAGCTGTAGTCAATGAACAGCATTCTCACGTAGGTGTTCCTTTTGTCCAGGTGGGAAAGGGCAGTGTTGAGTGCAATAGAGATTGCGTCATCTGTGGATCTGTTGGGGCGGTATGCAAATTGGAGTGGGTCTAGGGTTTCTGGGATGATGATGTTGATGTGAGCTATGACCAGCCTTTCAAAGCACTTCATGGCTACAGACGTGAGTGCTACCGGTCGGAAGTCATTTAGGCAGGTTACCTTGGTGTTCTAGGGACTATGGTGGTCTGATTGAAACATGTAGGTATTACAGACTTGGCCAGGGACAGGTTGAAAATGTCAGTGAAGACACTTTCTAGTTGGTCAGCGCATGCTCGGAGTACACGTCCTGGTAATCCATCTGGCCCTGCGGCCTTGTGAATGTTGACCTGTTTAAAGGTCTTACTCACATCGGCTATGGCGAGCGTGATCACACAGTCGTCCGGAACAGCTGGTGCTCTCATGCATGCTTCAGTGTTGCTTGCCTCGATGCGCGCATAGAAGTCATTCAGCTCGTCTGGTAGGCTTGTGTCACTGGGCAGCTCGCGACTAGGCTTCCCTTTGTAGTCCGTAATAGTTTGCAAGCCCTGCCACATCCGACGATCGTCGGAGCCGGTGTTGTACGATTCAATCTTAGTCCTGTATTTATGCTTTGTCTGTTTGATGGTTCGTCTGAGGGCATAGCGGGATTTCTTATAAGCGTCCGGGATAGAGTCCCACTACTTGAAATAGGCAGTTCTACCCTTTAGCTCAGTGCGGATGTTGCCTGTAATCCATGGCTTCTGGTTGGGGTATGTACGTACGGTCACTGTGGGGACAACATCATCGATGCACTTATTGATGAAGCCAGTGACTGATGTGGTGTAGGGCCCTGTGTAGCTCAGTTGGTAGAGCATGGCGCTTGCAACGCCAGGGTTGTGGGTTCGTTTCCCACGGGGGGCCAGTATGACAATGTATGCACTCACTTAACTGTAAGTCGCTCTGGATAAGAGCGTCTGCTAAATGACTAAAATGTGTACTCCTCAATGCCTTCGGAAGAATCCCGGAACATATTCCAGTCTGTGCTAGCAAAACAGCCCTGTAGCTTAGCATCTGCGTCATCTGACCACTTCCGTATTGAGCGAGTCACTGGTACTTCCTTCTTTAGTTTTTGCTTGTAAGCAGGAATCAGGAGGATAGAGTTCTGGTCAGCATTGCCAAATGGAGGGCGAGGGAGAGCTTTGTACGCGTCTCTGTGTGTGGAGTAAAGGTGGTCTATGGTATTTTTTCTCTGGTTGCACATTTAACATGCTGGTGGAAATGAGGTAAAACTGATTAAAGTTTCCCTGCATTAAAGTCCCCGGCCACTAAGAGCACCACCTGTGGATGAGCTTTTTTTTTTATTGTTTGCTTATGGCTTTATACAGTTCATTGAGTGCAGTCTTAGTGCCAGCATCGGTTTGTGGTGGTAAATAGACAGCTACGAAAAATATAGATGAAATCTCTCTTGGTAAATAGTGTGGTCTACAGCTTATCATGAGATACTCTACCTCAGGCGAGCAAAACCTAGAGACTTCCTTAATATTTGATTTTCCGCACCAGCTGTTATTGACAAATAGACACAGACCGCCACCCCTTGTCTTACCGTAGGCAGCTGTTCTGTCTTGGGATGCATGGAAAACCCAGCCAACTGTATATTATCCATGTAGTCGTTCAGCCACGACTCTGTGAAATGTAAGATATTACCGTTTTTTATGTCCCATTGGTAGGATAGTCTTGAAAGGAGCTCATCCAGTTTATTCTCCAATGATTGCACGTTAGCCAATAGGACGGATGGTAGAGGCGGGTTAACCACTCGCCGACAAATTCCCTCAAGGCACCTGGACCTGCGCCCCCTGTATCGGCGTATATACTTTTGTATACATAGTGAATATCATTATTTGTAACAGAGTACATTTGTTTTAATGAACAGGATGTGGATATTTGACCGGTTCAAAATTGGTTAAGGTAAGGTTTAGGGTTAGTTAGAGAGCTTCCATCTGGAGCCATTTAAAATCTGCCAGCTGTATACACACTGCCTGCTATAAATAACAATTTCCCTTGTTTCCCTTGTTTCCCTTGTTTCCCTTGTTTCCCTTGTCCATCCACCAGCGTTCTTTGTGAAGATAGAGATGCAGCAGCTGGGCAGGGTGGTGATGGAGAAGAAGACTCGAGCCCTGAAGTCCTCCGGAGGTCAGCTGACCTGGACCGAGTCTTTCTACTTCCCCTTAGCTCAGAACCAGGGCTTCCTGCTGTCGGTCAAACTCTACAGCCGCAGCTCTGTCAGACGGAAACACTACCTTGGACAGGTGAGACTAAGGCCTCGGGCTTTACAGCGTGATTGAAATTTTAAAGGCAAATGGTTCCTGCTTTAGCGGAGACTGTATTCACGGTAAACGCTGCAATCTGAAATTAAATTTACATTGCTATCGCGGAATCTGTAACGCTTCAGCTTTACAGATTGAATAGAGAGAGCCCCTAGATTCAATCAGATCCAGCGTTGACCAGCGATAGCTGACACCTGCATAGCTGATGTTTTTGGCGGTGTCAGAGGTGGAACTGTGTTGGTGATGTCAAATCGGTGAGCAGCTGCTCTTGTGATCATTGTCACGAAGCCACACCCGTCCCACTGTCGTTAGAAAGTTCAGAAGGAGGAAGTGTAGCTATATAGAAATAATGACGCTCAAATTGAAAATCATTCAACAAAATAACTAATGATAATTAATTATTTATATCAGCCTAATCAAGGTGTAGATTACATCTCACATTCCAGTGTTCGAACTTGTAAACAACGGCTACATGGGATTTCTCTCAATGCGACTTGGTGCAGCCAATAGCAACGTCTGCTTTAGGTGTAATGCCGGGAGCCGTTGTTGGTTTTACACGCAGTTCCCCACCTGTTACGTTCCCACAAGACAAACTCAAAATGTTGCTCACAACAAAAGGGAACTAACAAAGAAAATTACTTTGACAACCAAAACAGAAAGGGGTTCTGAAAGACACCCATGTGGGTCTCCACTGAAAGTTGACAAGCAACTAGGAAATGTTCCCTAAAAGATTCCCACCATGGATGCACACTACTGGCTAGGGAAGGGGAAACAAAAAGGAAACCCCACACCAACAGGAAAGGGAGTCAATATAAAGTGGATCAATAAGAAACAGGGAAAACACGTATAAAAGGCTTTGTTTCAGAACTTAAGATAGCGAGAGCCAACAAAAGGTGTTACTCTCTCAACATCTCTCAAGAACCAACTGATGCCCAGGCCAGCAGGTCTTAAATACCAGCTGGGCTGACTGATGCACAGGCCAGCAGGTCTTAAATACCAGCTGGGCTGACTGATGCACAGGCCAGCAGGTCTTAAATACCAGCTGGGCTGACTGATGCACAGGCCAGCAGGTCTTAAATACCAGCTGAACAAGCCAGAACACGTGTAACACATACTTACTGACGAGGTGACACCAATTGGTGTTCCCTACGCGCTAACGTGAAATATAAATGGAAAAACCAAAACCTGTAACATACCTCCAACACTGATAATACATCCTCCAACACTGATAATACATCCTCCAACACTGATAATACATCCTCCAACACTGATAATACATCCTCCAACACTGATAATACATCAGCAAAACAGATCTGATTGAGGGCTGTATTCAATCCGTAGCGCTGAATATCTGCTTTATAGCGCGATTGACAATTAAAGGCAATGTTCCCGTGGTCACGGAGACTGCATTCACGATAAACGCTGCATATGTTGGCTCAATCGGAAATTACTTTTACATTTTTATGTGGATCTTCCGGCGATGCGGATTGAATCAAGCCCTAAATCAGACCCTTACTTCAGTTTAATCTCTTCTTCTGATTCTTCTGCTTCTCCTTTATTTACAATGTCACGTTGCCACTATCCACAAACACTCTGCTTATATCTCTGTCACAAAAACAAATAAACTAGTGGAATATTTGAGTTCTAAGATCAGGCCAGTTGCATAACTTTCATAACTGCTTCTGCAGGTTCACCTTGGCTTCGACAGCCCAACACAGGAAGCAGCAGAGCAGTGGAGGGACAGCATGTCTCACCCTGAGAAGGTGATGGCTGTATGGCACAGACTCAATGGATCCTGAGGCACCTGTAGAAACTCACACAGTCCCAAAGGAGTTGACAGCCTCACCTGTACTGCCACCTGCACCTGTACTGCCACCTGTACCTGTACTGCCACCTATACCTGTACTGCCACCTATACCTGTACTGCCACTTGCACCTGTACTGCCACCTGCACCTGTACTGCCACCTATACCTGTACTGCCACCTATACCTGTACTGCCACCTATACCTGTACTGCCACCTGTACCTGTACTGCCACCTATACCTGTACTGCCACCTATACCTGTACTGCCACCTGTACCTGTACTGCCACCTATACCTGTACTGCCACCTATACCTGTACTGCCACCTGTACCTGTACTGCCACCTATACCTGTACTGCCACCTATACCTGTACTGCCACCTATACCTGTACCTGTACTGCCACCTATACCTGTACCTGTACTGCCACCTATACCTGTACCTGTACTGCCACCTATACCTGTACCTGTACTGCCACCTATACCTGTACCTGTACTGCCACCTATACCTGAACTGCCACCTATACCTGTACTGCCACATATACCTGTACCTGTACTGCTGTACAGTATCAGCTTGCTTTCTAAGATCACAGGACACACTGCCACAATGAGTCACTCTGGTCAAAGGTGTTATAGAAAACACTGCACATTCTGTGGAAGTCTGGACTTCCATATGTTGTATGTTCAGTTGATATAATATATATTATTTTAGCGGACAGATATCATGAAGTTCTGTTGCATGAACTGCTAAGGAGTAGTGGTCCCCCAGAGTTGATGTGTTCTCATTGGTGGTCCTGATGAATCCCTGGTCTTCTGCGTCCTCTGTGCTCACACTGTTTAGTGTTTCCACATATTTAAGGGGCTCTATTCAATCTGTAAAACTGAAACGTTACAGATTCCGCAAGATAGAAATGTAAAGGTAATTTCCGATTGAACCGACATATGCAGCGTTTACCGTGAATGCAGTCTCCGCTAAAGCAGGAACGTTTGCCTTTAAATTTAAATCACGCTGTAAAGTTTAACTTCCGCGATGTGGATTGAATAGAGCCCTTATTTTGTCTAATCTTCAAATCTTTAATCTAGACAACTACTGTATATTTGAGTATCATAAGAATTTATTAACCATCATTAGCATATAGTCATCGTACAAACTGTTTGATGGTTTGAGTCTTTCATCCTGTCTTATGTCTTTTTATGTCATTTTATGTCATTTTAAGTATTTTTATGTCATTTTATGTATATTTATGTGATTTTATGTAATGCCAAGTAAAGATTGTAAAGTCAAGCATGATTAAAACTACAGTAGGTTTATCCCAAACCCAAATCAATTACTTAATAATAATAATATTCCATTTAGCAGACGCTTTTATCCAAAGCTACTTACAGTCATGTGTGCATACATCTTTTGTGTATGGGTGGTCCCGGGGATCGAACCCACTACCCTGGCGTTACAAGCGCCGTGCTCTACCAATTGAGCTACAGAGGACCACCATATTTACCTCAATTACCTGGACTAACCTGTACCCCCGCACACTGACTCGGTACCCCCTGTATATAGCCTCGTTATTGTTATTTTATTGCTGCTCTTTTTTTATTTTTTTTTATTTTTTTACTTTAGTTTATTTAGTAAATATTTATCTTAAGTCTTATTTTTCTTAAAACTGCATTGTTGGTTAAGGGCTTGTAGGTAAGGTCTACTACACCTGTTGTATTCGGTGCATGTGACAAATAAAATGTGATTTGTTGTCAGACATGGTAGTTCTGATCCAAGGGAAACGGGTCAGTCTGGCCCCAGGATGTACCGTGCATTGATCATAACCGTTTTATGTTTGCATATCTATGCTAACGTATCTTTCAGTATTGTACAGGCCGTTGTGTACCTTCTCTGAAATGGGCCAACAATCATAAACAATTTGTAACCTTTTATTGAGAAACTGCATTAGAGACACGTTAAGAGCAAACAGTGAAGTTTACACACTGGCCTCGCTACAGTACGGACACATTTCCACTGCGTCACTTACCTCGTCCCTCCCTCCAACTCTCCAGCTGTCAGTCTTGTGGCTGTTGTCCTGCTGTATACTCTTCTTGCCCAGGAATACAGAAATGGTTTTGGTCTGGCCACTGGGAAAAATGATTTCATATGGACATACACTCACCGGCCAGTTTATTCGGTACACCACCCCCCCCCCCCGTTCACAAAAATGGTTTATTCCTACAGACAGTGAGTCAAGTGGTCGTGGCTTGCTATATAAAGCAGGCAGACAGGCATCCAGGCATCCAGTCACTGTTCGATTGAATGTTAGAATGGGCAAAAGCGGGTGACCTAAGCGACTTTGAGCGTGGTATGATCGTCGGTGCCAGGCGCACCGGATCCAGTATCTCAGAAACGGCCGCCCTTCTGGGATTTTCACGCACAACAGTGTCTAGGGTTTACCGAGAATGGCGGCTCCTATTGGGCACGCGATCACCAACACTGGACAATTTGAGGAGTGGAAAAACATCGCCTGGAACTTGACAGTGATCTTGACTCAGAAAAGGTTGTAGAACAACGCTGGTAACACTTTGCAATAAGGTTATTATAATCAGTCTATTAGGAGTGTGGTATATTGGTGTCAGGCTGATGTATTAGGAGTGTGGTATGTTGGTGTCAGGCTGATGTATTAGGAGTGTGGTATATTGGTGTCAGGCTGATGTATTAGGAGTGTGGTATATTGGTGTCAGGCTGATGTATTAGGAGTGTGGTATATTGGTGTCAGGCTGATGTATTAGGAGTGTGGTATATTGGTGTCAGGCTGATGTATTAGGAGTGTGGTATATTGGTGTCAGGCTGATGTATTAGGAGTGTGGTATATTGGTGTCAGGCTGATGTATTAGGAGTGTGGTATATTGGTGTCAGGCTGATGTATTAGGAGTGTGGTATATTGGTGTCAGGCTGATGTATTAGGAGTGTGGTATATTGGTGTCAGGCTGATCAGTGTCTATTAGGAGTGTGTCAGGGTGATCACAGCAGCTGTGGAAGTGGCACAGCTCTACAAACTGACTCCGGGAGCAATAATATTGTGCTCTAAGACAAGTGTGTGTGTGTTGGTCCGTCCGTGCGTGCTTGCTTGCATGCCTGTGTGTGTGTGTGTGTGTGTGTGTGTGTGTGTATCCAGAACAACTGGTCATTCCACATTATGCAGGGCCATCGTCAAATACATCCTCTACATACCCGGGTGTTTAATCACCAGTCATCATTTACGTAATGAATGTTTGATCTAAGTTAAAGATTGCAGGCATTATAGACACACCTTGGCCATAAGCTTTTCTTAGCACCGAATTATTACCTTTCAGTCAACATTACCTTTCAGTCAACACTACCTTTCACTCAACACCTTTCTGAGATCAAAGGGTCTGGCTAACACAGAGGACATGACACACTGTGTCCCTAATTTACACGAGGTACTGTCTAGTTTGGTTTTTTAGGGGGTTGTAAAAGACCTGGGTTCAAATACTTGCAGGGTTTACTTTAGGCCGCGGCCAAATGGATCAGTTGAGAACGGACACCAAATGAGAACCGGTACAGTTTGGTCACTGGTCCGTGCGCGTGTCCTCTTCTAATTGGCTAACGTTTCCGTCGGCCAGTCAAAAGTTCAACTCATCTGAACGTTTTGTTTGTGAATACGGACGGACATTTTAAGGGTAAGGACGCGTCATCTCCGCTGTCCGTCAACGTACGACTCCCATTGAGTCATTATTGGAACTCACGGATACGGATAAAATCAGAGCGTTTCCACTCTTTAAGACGCGTTTAAAAAAAATACTGAGAAATAAATTTATTTTAATGATAATTGAATTTCCAAAACATGATGCAACTGAACTGCATGTAAATTCCTGAAAGCGCGGTCTCTCTCACAGGCCTTTTATACACGAACAGTTCCGACAACAGAGGCCAACACATCAGATGGCCTAACAGAATAGAAATGAAATGGAGCTGGCTGTATTGTATTGCATACAACTTATGCCAATAAAGACTTGAAGTCCCTTGTAACAGATCAGTCTATTTCCTGGGGGTTGTTTCTGGACAAGGCCCTGTTATCCTTCTCCTGAAAGCGTGGTCCCTCTCCAAAGCCTTTTATATTGTCCAGAGTGTGGACATCTACATTTATCTCTAAGTACTGGTTACTACCTGAACTCCTTAGAACCGTATTCTATCAGAATTAGAATGCTGCATCCCTTGTAAACAGATCAGTCTATTTCCTGTGACCTCACAACCAGTCAGAGAGACGTCAGTTCACTGTGAGGAGAGTCTGATGAACATTGTATTCCCTGTTCTGGTAAAAGTTCAGGTCTGTCAGTCCATGGACCAAAAACAACCAGTCTGACAGGAAATCAACATGGCTGAAGGTGTAACAGTGGTGTCCAACATCCTCAGGGCAGGTCCACATGTTGAGGATGGAGTCAGACTTCATGTCCCTCTAGTATGACAAATAGAGGATCTGGGAATAAAATGAAGAGAAAAAATGCTGCATTCACAGTGGCAATTAAGTTTCTGGGGGTGGTTAAAAAAAAAAAGGTGACATTCGTGATTTAAAGATGCACTACGCAGAAATCGATCCGCCATTTCCTGGTTGCAAAAATTCGAATAGTTCTCCTAATTTCAGTTTATGTGACAAAACAAGCAGGTATAGTGTAGAGAATCATTGTTCCATCTAAACCACTGTGAAATATATTTTCCATAACTAAAAATATTGTATTTTCAGCTGGTGTACAAAACCGAAAGTAAAAAAGACGCACAAACGAAACTTAAGAACGGGAAGCATAGAAATAGCGCACACAGAACAGATCTACCGCTTCTTACACTTGCTTTCAATGAGAATGACAGATCTATAACACACATTTCTATGTGAATTTGGTCGGGTCGCCCAAAATGTTACAAATTGCAGCTTTAATTTGTAAACCGAAGTAAGGATATATGGAATTAATTGTTTTGGTACAAATCCACAATGAGTGAAAAACCTTGTAAGGAAAAAGACTACAATCTTGACAACAAGGTCATCTCTATGTCACGATCGTCGTAAGAGTGAGTAGACCAAGGCGCAGCGTGTGAAACAAACATGACTTTATTTAATTAAAGTACTAACAAACAAAACACGACTCGTGAAGTCCACGGTTAACAATACCGACACGGAACAAAAACCCACAAACCCAAAGTGAAACACAGACAGTTAAATATGGCTCCCAATCAGAGACAACCAGCAAACAGCTGACACTCGTTGCCTCTGATTGGGAGTCACATCGTCAAAACTAGAATAAAACAAACTAGAACCCCCAACATCGACATAGAACACATAGAATGAACACACCCTGGCTCAACATAAAGAGTCCCAGAACCAGGGTGTGACACTCTATGACAACAAGGTCATCTCTATCACAAGTGAAAGCGAGCCTCGATTTTTACATTTACACGTTTGGGAGACAAAATATCTTCTGTGTCTGGCTTGGTAGTTAGCCAACATTTCTGGTAAATCTGTGTTAAAAAATATGTGCTGGATCAGTCTACTGCCCAGGCTATAGCCAATAACCTAATTACATTTATTATTTCTCACTTTTGTTTTTGTAGCTTGGTGTTCCACAGAAACACTAGAACAGAAAAGGTATACGTCATCAAAGTCAGAGGGTTGTAGATCTGCATCACACTTAGGTAAGGGTTGTGCTAGATGGGGACGAATTGAGAGATCAGCCAATAAAAATTACTGAATAGAGAAATCAGCCAATATAACAATTATTTTTAAAAATATTCCTGCTCCTGTCATAGGATAAATTTAAAGGTCATGAAGTCAAAATCATGTTTTTCATAAAATCTGGATGAAACCAGATCAAAGTATGAAAAATGACTGTTGCTGCTTCATTTGATAAAGTTTGATCATAAAGTTAGTGGTCCTCATGTCAAACACTTGGATTCATTATTAAGGGGATAGGGTGACATCACCCTAACTCTCATTTTTAATACACCAATGGTAACACGATATTCTCTTAACTCATTTAAATAAGTACCGCCTTGTTACCAACATCGGAGAAGGCGTGTTTGCAGAGGGGACTGGTTTATATAGCTAGATAGCTACTCTACTGGTGCCAAAATCGTTCAAAACTCTGATGCAGTTGTCATGTCAACATGTCTGTGCTGCTGTGAACAGCATCACAAGAGAAATGCGAAATGGGAGATGTATATAAAAAAAATTATGGACATAATTGATGCAATTTCTATTTTGTTTTGAGTTGCTTTGTGTGTCACACATTTTCTTGAGATGATTTTAATGCAACACTGCATCCAAGTTTCTTGGCGTAGTCAAGGTGAGCTCATGAATATAAGCTCCCCACCCACTCAGCCCGTCATTTCAAAGTTCCGGGTGATATTTTAGTCACTCAAAAGGTTATTTTACATGGGAATCAGAATGACTGTTCGGAACCTTTAAGTCCCTTTTCTGAGGCTCTCTGAAACAAGAAGATTGGACAGAGAGACTTAATGGGCTATTGTTGGCAGCAGATTTCTCCCTTATGAGTCCTACATTTTACAACCAACTGTCACGATGACAAGACCTCCCCTCATCATGACTGAGAAGACTCCTCCTCAAGGTGTTGCTCTCCTGGAACAAGACAAGACCTCCCCCTCATCATGACTGAGAAGACTCCTCCTCAAGGTGTTGCTCTCCTGGAACAAGACCTCCCCTCATCATGACTGAAAAGACACCTCCTCAAGGTGTTGCTCTCCTGGAACAAGACAAGACCTCCCCTCATCATGACTGAGAAGACTCCTCCTCAAGGTGTTGCTCTCCTGGAACAAGACAAGACCTCCCCTCATCATGACTGAGAAGACTCCTCCTCAAGGTGTTGCTCTCCTGGAACAAGACAAGACCTCCCCCTCATCATGACTGAGAAGACTCCTCCTCAAGGTGTTGCTCTCCTGGAACAAGACAAGACCTCCCCTCATCATGACTGAGAAGACTCCTCCTCAAGGTGTTGCTCTCCTGGAACAAGACAAGACCTCCCCTCATCATGACTGAGAAGACTCCTCCTCAAGGTGTTGCTCTCCTGGAACAAGACAAGACCTCCCCTCATCATGACTGAGAAGACTCCCCCTCAAGGTGTTGCTCTCCTGACATAGATGATGTCCTTGTCCACCACTAGCACTGGAATTAGAGCATTTCTCTATGAGCGCCACTGCCAGTGTATATCAAAAGCAAAACTAAGGATTTCATCATCAGCGTAGTCTGTCTTGTCATTTTAATTGTTTTTAATAGCCTGCCCAGGTACTATAGTCGAAAATTAGCCAGCTGGCTAAAACCGGCACTTTCACAGAAATGTTGATAAATGTGCACTTTCCCTGTAAAAAATGTACTTAATAAAGTAGAAGCGTGTACGTTTTTAGAGAACGCAAAAAAATGTAAATGTGCCTCATCAATAAATTTTCTAAGGTAGGCACAGTTGTGTGTGCTTGCAGTTATTCTCCCTAGACAGTCCATGTTGATAGAGGTCTACAGTGAACATGAAAACCTCCACCCACAAAATGTCAGCAACTCACCAGCAGAGATGATGCCTCTTCATCATGATTGAGAAGTTGCGTCCTCAAAGTGTTTGTCTCCTGGAACAAGCCACTGCTCCTGAAATACTGTAGATGGCGTCGTTCTCCACCACTAGATGTGAAATGAAGCCAACATATATCAAAGTGACATCCACATATAAGGAACTGGGTAACATTGACATCCCCAATAAGCTCTTCTTCTAAAGACACAAATCTTCAATTATCTGATTCTTTAAAATAATATTGCCAACACACCTTTAGTGATTTTGAGGTTGACTTGTGAGTTGTAACAGTTTAGTTCAACATGGAGAAGGGATCATAAGACCATGCTGCTTTAGGGACACTGCTGGAAACATACATGCATCACTTGTGAATACACATGTATGAAGTTATCAGACCAAGCAATAACAGCTAGTTTACATTCATTTATGTGTTGAAATGAATTGGCACCAGTCAGATTATACACATTCTTAACGTTAACAGAATTCAGCAAACTCTGTAAGAATATTCAATATTAAATAACACATTAGAAAAGCTGCATTGTTCATCCCAGTCACACATTTACCTGCAACCCTTTTCATCCAGAGGCTCACAGGTGTCACCTTAATATGTTAGTGGAAGTGTCCTTTTCAGAAAAGACAAAAAAGCACTTCCCTTTTGACTGTAGAATAACTCCGTGTTCAGAACAGAAATATATGGATGCAGTGTCTTTTTTAATATCGCCACAAAAAAGGAAGAAAAAAAACAAAAACAAAAATAGATTCAACTGAAAAATATATTTTTCAAAAAGAAAAACATGATCCATTGTAATAGGTTAACTCACCAATTCATTTACTCTTATTTAGAAAATGATTATTTCTAACAAAAAAAGATCAGAGGTTCTTCTACAGAGGCTTGTAAAGGTAGTTTAGTTTGGCTAGTCAACGAATACGTTGTTCAACGGTGAAGACAAAATAAGGCTAGCAATAATCAAGCTGTATTCAGTCTCTTTACAGCAAGACCAGGCATCAAGAGTTAACCAACAGAAGGCCAAGGGGATCTGCAAAATACACTATTCAAACACTAAACCCTTAATACCAATAAATAAAAAATATACAGTATATATATTTTGTCCCGCTATTTCACTGAATCCTAAAAAGACTAGGCTACTCATTCTTGTGTACCAATTTCTGAACTAGTCCAAGAAACGCTAGTGTAGCCTCCCATTGCATTTTTTTGATACAGTACGCTACGCCTAATGAATACGACCGAGGACTTGAATCTCCGGGTAGGCTTGTTGACTCTGTTCTAGGGTGAGTAATATAATGTACTTCTACTGACTTCAGGGAGACCTAAAAACTAGTCTTACATTAGGAACCTTTCACATTCCAAGTACGGTCTTTGGATCAATGTAGCATTCAGTAATTTGAAAACACACTTTTTTAAACTGTGAAACTATTGTTATAAAGGCAGTCCAATGTACGAAGGTAAAGTATGGCATAGTATGACTTCGCTTGACCTATATGAAAGTCTGAGTGTGTATTAGCAGGTAGGACTACTTCAGGCCAGAAAGAAAAGGATTTAAAACACAATGTCTTCCCTACAGCTGAGGCAGAGGTCAACCAGAACCAATAGTACAGCTGAGACAGAGGTCAACCAGAACCAATAGTACAGCTGAGACAGAGGTCAACCAGAACCAATAGTACAGCTGAGACAGAGGTCAACCAGAACCAATAGTACAGCTGAGACAGAGGTCAACCAGAACCAATAGTACAGCTGAGGCAGAGGTCAACCAGAACCAATAGTACAGCTGAGACAGAGGTCAACCAGAACAAATAGTACAGCTGAGACAGAGGTCAACCAGAACAAATAGTACAGCTGAGACAGAGGTCAACCAGAACCAATAGTACAGCTGAGACAGAGGTCAACCAGAACAAATAGTACAGCTGAGACAGAGGTCAACCAGAACCAATAGTACAGCTGAGACAGAGGTCAACCAGAACAAATAGTACAGCTGAGGCAGAGGTCAACCAGAACAAATAGTACAGCTGAGACAGAGGTCAACCAGAACAAATAGTACAGCTGAGACAGAGGTCAACCAGAACCAATAGTACAGCTGAGACAGAGGTCAACCAGAACCAATAGGCAAAGTGATGCAGAGTAGCTGGAGCTTGTTGCCAATCTTGTCATTGATTTGTCATTTTAATGTGCGCATCAGGCAGTTTCTGTTATTTTTTCAGTTAGGCTACATCCTGTCCAGACTGAAGCTACATCCTGTCTAGACTGAAGCTACATCTTGTCCAGACTGAAGCTACATCCTGTCCAGACTGAAGCTACATCCTGTCCAGACTGAAGCTACATCCTGTCCAGACTGAAGCTACATCCTGTCCAGACTGAGGCTACATCCTGTCCAGACTGAGGCTACATCCTGTCCAGACTGAGGCTACATCCTGTCCAGACTGAAGCTACATCCTGTCCAGACTTAAAAGTCCAATGCAGCCGTTTTTATCTCAATATCAAATAGAGGCTATATAGCAAGGATTTGTTTGAATCTCTTCTCAGAACAAGTCTCAACTACAAAGCATTCTGAAAGTTCAGTAAGAATCCACCTCGTGTTGCACTTCATCACATATAACAACGTCAATCATCATTTTCAGGCAAATCTGCATCTGGCTTTTGACAGAGAGATCCGACTCTTCCTCAGACTCCTTTCCCCTTGTCAGCAGGTCGTTTTCTTCTTCCTGGACAAGATGAGGGGATTGCCGTCTTGCATCTTGTTTTTTTTCTGAGATCTCAGTCAGAATTGTCTTGAAGCAAAAGGAAGTTATTATATTTCCCTGGGATGAAGCAGATCAGAGAGGCTCTCCAGCATGTCACAATGAAGTTCTACTTGTCTGACTTCATAAAATTGGATATTAACATGTCAATTTCTTTATTTTTCCTTAAATCCAATGTTCTTTCTGTTAGGCTACTTCTGTCAATTGGTATTTTGTCTCAAGTGATGCTGCAGTGACCTTCTGGTTATATCTGAAGTTGGGTTGATTTGACTTTCAAAATAACCTCTTTCTTCAGTCGATAGCGGTGACTGGTAGGCTGAATACATTTCCAGTCAGAATATTACTGGGTGTTGATCCATGCCATGATCCATCTTTGATCAAATGCTCTTCAGATGTGCTGACGGTATCTTGGTCTTCGCAGAAATAAACCAATTTGACCTCTGAGTGAAGATCTGACTCCTCCTTTATGCAGATGTCAGCAGGTCCATTATCCTGGCCAAGCACAGTTGCTTCATCAGTGGAGATTGTTTCAACTGTGTCCATAGCGATAGTGTCTTTACCATGATGAGGATTTACCAGTCTTGCATCTTGTTCCATATTTTTTTCGGGAAAATAATCTGAAAGCGCAGTTACTTTCAATCACACTCGGTATTATGAACACTTCTTTAGAGATTTCTCCCTTTCCCAAGAGCTCAGGTTTGTGTTTCTGAACCATTCTTTTCACTTTACCATTAATACATAATTGAAATTGTTTACGTCTCTGATTTTGCAAACTAAGATCAAAATTGTATTCTAGAATATCATAGAGAATACACCCAGAACTTTTGGCTTTTTTAGGACAATAAGATTTTAGGTTAGCATATTTATACACCTCAAATATTACACCGTTTGTCAGTAGCTGAAATTCCAGTTTCTTTTTAGGTTTGGTGGATGCAACATCAAGGTCCAGACCTATTTCCTTGCACAGTGGGTAGCACTCTTTCGCCACTTGTTTGGTGTCAGACGTCACATTTGATTGGTCTAAGTTGGGGACAACAATTTGCTTTGTTTCATCAGTACAAAGTGCAAGGTCAGTCTCATCATCAGAGATGCTCTCCATCTTGACACAATGAGGTTCTACTTGTATGACTTCAAAATCACCTCCCTCTGTCTCCCTGGTTAGTAACATGTCCATTTCTTTCTTCTTCCTCATTAAATCCAATCTCCTCCTTTTTGATACTTCTTTCATTTGGTATTTCGGCTCAAGTGATGCTGTAGTGACATTCTGGTTACTGGACATCTCTGAAGAACTATTTCGTTTGCGTGACTTCTTCAAGAAGAAAGCTTCATTTTCAAGTTCACATCTCCATGTACCGTTTTTACCCATCTTGCGCTGCAAAACTGCTCTTAACCTTCCCATAATATCTTCAGCCAGCTCAGTTTTCCCACTTTGTAAATCCAGATCAAAATTATGCTCGAGAACCTCACACACAATCTGCTTCCAATTTCCACACACTTGTGAGGCAAAAATCTGCCAATTCAAACATTACGTCTCCGGTCAATAGATGCAAGTCAAGTTTCTGTGTTTTCCCATATTTTGATTTCACATCAAGGTCAAGTCCTTTTTCCATACAGATGGGGTAGAGGACCCTCAATGCTTCTTCTACAGTGGCCATTATTAAGGATTGGTCCAATGTTACGTCTGTCTGAATGGTGAAGGTCTCCGTCTGGACATGTTGAGGACAGACGATGTCCATATCAGGCTCATCCCTCGTGCAGATATCATTAGGTCCTTTTTCAGGGCCAAGGATTGCCGTCTCATCAGCACATCGTGTTACATCGGTCTCAGTAGAGAAGCTCACAGTCGTCACATGCAGAGGAGATATCAGGTCCACAACAGGCTCCTCCTTTATGCAGGTGTCAAAAAAGTGTAGGACTTTCTGACACGCTGTTATGCAAATGGCACCGTGCCCATTTAAGAGATTTTGGAACAGGAAGTTCAAACACTTCTGTTAACCACTCAGGGTTTCTTCTCTTGGAATGCATCTTCAGCATGTCTTTTAATTTCCACATAGTCCGGCTTGAAAAGTCGGATCGTTCTTCATTTTGTACACCAAGATCATAGTTGTATTCTAGAATTTCACAGATAACATGCTTGTGTGATCTATTTATCTTTTTAGCATATTCAGACACCTCAAGCATTACACAAATTGTCAGTAAATGCAAATCAAGTTTCGCTCCAGATCCAACATTGAAATCTACACCTATCTCCTTGCACTTGGCGTATGGATCTTTCCAATATTTCCCAAACTTTCTTAGGTTAGGTCTTGAGTAACTGCCACGACACTGCCGTATATATTTATCCTCTAATGTTTTTTGGCATTGTAGTCTTCGTCTTAAATTGGCGTTGTAGTCTTCTTCTTCATCAGAGGGAAGGTTCAATGGCTCACAATATTCTGGAAAAATAGGCCTAGTAGATACAGCTAAATTACAGCCGCTTGTTAGCACAGAAGGAATGGCAGTACTATGGCTTGGGATATTAACATAGTCAGCGGCCACTTGTGAAGTTGGGTTGATTTGAGCTTCAAAATAATCACTGAAGGTGGATACATTTCCTGTCAGAATGTCAGTGGACGGTGCTCCATGCCATGTCCCCTCTTTGATCGAATACCCTTTAGCTGTTCTGATGATATCTTGCTCTTTACAGAAATAAACCACTTTGACAGCCCTGTTTTCCCCATCACGTTCTCCTGTCTTTTCAGGAAAAATACGTAAAATCTGCCCTTGACTTGTTGTTTGGGGACTGATGGTAGATACATGTGAATGCTCTTTCAGTAAACCCACATGGGAACCTGTTTCTGTGTTTCCTGACAATAGGGAACTTGGGTAATCTATCCAGGCATTAATCGAATCAGACCAAAGGATTGTTTGGGATATCTCCCTCTCATCTTCCTCCATCTTAACGTCAACATCCATGTTGCACCAGTGTCTCTACGGCCGTGATTGGGAGTCCCATAGGGCGGCGCACAATTTGCCCAGCGTCGTCCGGGTTTGGCCCGGTGTAGGCCGTCATTGTACATAAGAATTTGTTCTTAACTGACTTGCCTAGTTAAATAAAGGTTAAATAAAAATAAATAAAAGACAAACTAATCACAAAGCCCTGGTGACAATCATCTCTAGAGTAAGTGATAGGGCCCATCATTGGCATCGGTTTATATCTGATAGAAAAACTGACAGAAGAGAAAGTAAACCTCACTATTGCACAACCATTCCCTGCAGCAATTGGTTCTTATGTTCATTTAATATTGATCAATACTGTTATATACAACACCAGTTCCTAGAGTGACAGCAGGATGATTTCAATTAAAGGACCAAAAAACTGAAGACAGTACAGTATGAACACTTTCATTTGACATTTTAGTCATTTAGCAGACGCTCTTATCCAGAGCGACTTTACAGTTAGTGAGTGCATACATTTTTTTTTCTCACTTTGATAAAATAGATGTCAGCAAGGTAACTATCTACTGCTAGCTAGGTATTATCATTTGCCCTCTATATAAGTTAGCTAGATAGCTAAGTGGCTGCAAACGCCTAAATCGTATTTAGAGTTCTAATGTTAGGTATTTTTTCTTGTAAAAAATGTTTACTAACCAAACGTTAGCTAGCTAGCTACCGTTACCTTACTGGTGGTGGACTATTGCAAATCCCTTGGCCCCCATTATGTTGAAATTAAATTCGAGACAATAAAGAGGCCTTCCCAGATCTTTTGAGAAATATATCAAAAAACTTCGTCTGCTAGCTAGTGTAGACTAAAGAGCAGCATGTACCAGAGCGGAATGTTTACAGTGGCATTTTGTTGGTCGTCGCCACAGATAGAACAATGAGCAAGATATTTCACCGGATCTATAAATGTGAAGCATCCGGTTGATGTTTCCACTCACTACCAAAATATGGTGATGAGAGGAAGCACAGCTGCCGGCAGTGGAGAAGATGGAGCGAGATGGATTTTGGCCGACACTCTGCACATTTTCTCATCGATGAAACAGTTGATCTCAATACAGTTCTCTGTTTCCAAAATTGGAATCTGTTACGAACAGAGTCGACTAAGTTTTGTAGACTTTACCATTTGTCAAAGTTTCTCAAACTGGCGTTCTTTAGAAGGATTGCAAGGGCGAATTAAGTTATTGCACACGCGCATTTCACAGAGTAGGCGTTCCCCAACGGAAATATGCAAATAATACTAGAACGCGCCAATAGGATCTCTCTGCTACCTCCTTGCTTGTTTTGCCCGCTATGACTCATTTGCTCCCATTGGAAACGACAGGCAGTGTTCTATCTTGGTTTAGTTATAAAACATATTTGTTATTCGGGGTCAGAGGGTTGTCGCTAGATAGAATACAGTTACGGACGGAAGTGACGCAAATATCGTCAATATCTACCATGCGATTTGGTCACGATTTGGTTTTTGTAGGTTTGCCAACTTTTTATGGAGTGACTCCGCGTCCTAGTGAAAACCTTTGGTACTGTTCATTTTACGCGCCGCGCAATAGGCCAGGGTTATGCCCAATTTCCACATAACACGATAATTTGTGTTTCACACAATTTTTGTTGTTGAATTGTTTGTGTATCGTTGTATTTTACATTTGTGTTACTGTCCTTGTGTTGTATTGGTTGTGTATCGTTGTATTTTACATTTGTGTTACTGTCCTTGTCTATCAGTGTATCAGTGTTTTGTTACTTGCCAGGTTTCCCGGGAAAATATACAAAGAAAAAAAGACAAAAACATATAAAATCAGTCAATTTAAATAAATAAATTAGGCCATAATCTATGGGCGGCAGGTAGTTTAGTGGTTAAGAGTGTTGTGCCAGTAACCGAAAGGTCGCTGGTTCTAATCCACGAGCCGACTAGGTGAAAAATCTGTCGATATGCCCTTGAGCAAGGCACTTAACCCTAATTGCTCCTGTAAGTCTCTGCTAAATGACAAAAAAATAAAACTTTTCATCTCTGTGTTTCAACATTTTAAGTCTGAGATTTTCGAGTTCCCAGTTGTTTTGAACGCAGCATGAGTACATTTACATTTACATTTTAGTCATTTAGCAGACGCTCTTATCCAGAGCGACTTACAGGAGCAATTAGGGTGAAGTGCCTTGCTCAAGGGCACATCGACAGATTTTTCACCTAGTCGGCTCGGGGATTAGAACCAGCGACCTTTCAGTATGAGTACCACAGTATGAATCATAATACCCATAAAACGTTTTGATAACCGCACAAATCTCTCTCGGACAAGGTAACTTTTTTCAGTATATTTCCCAAAATGAAATGCTAATTTGCTATCATACAGAACTGCACATCCTGTTGACATTTTAGTCATTTAGCAGACACTCTTATCCAGAGCGACTTACAGTTAGTGAGTGCATACATTTTCATACTGGCCCCCCGTGGGAAACGAACCCACAACCCTGGCGTTGCAAGCGCCATGCTCTACCAACTGAGCTACAGGGGAGCTTTGTTTGACAAATAAACAAAAAACTCCACATTTCTCCATGCAAACTCTCATCGACATGTAGTACGTAACCTAGCAAGTAAATATTATAGCCTTTTTAGTTTCTCGTGTAAATAATTTATATTGTGTATTTCTCACGTGTATTCTTGTATAGCATTTTTCAAATTACGTGCTTCTACATCTGCATTGCTTGCTGTTTGGGGTTTTAGGCTGGGTTTCTGTATAGCACTTTGTGACATCTGCTGATGTAAAAAGGGATTTATAAATACATTTGATTGATTGATTGACTTAGCTAGGTACCTTAGCATGTTTTTACTACTACTATATTTTTTGAATACTAACCTTCGGTCTCTCCGTTGATCAGAAGCAAGGATGGTTCTGTGCTATGTACCGGATCGTAACCACTACTCCGATAAACACACGTGCATGTGATCGTTTTCCAACCTCTGTAAGCATGAGGCATCGCTGGAGCTGTGTGATAAGGTATGCCCTATTTGCTAGCTGCTAACAAGCTATTTTGGTTAGGTCAAAGATCTGTAGTTAACTAGATGCTTTTGAAAATTAGCTAGATAACCACAACTGTGTACCACCGATGTTTACAACGCACGTTACCTTCCTTACAAGCAAAGCTAGCTAGTTAACTTCAGCTCACGGTTTGTGTAGTCACACTTTTTCACGTGGTAACATGCTAGCTAGCTAATGTTAGACCACCAGGGCAGGGATATAGCTAGCTAAATATCACCTGGTGGGCTAGCTAGTTAGGCACCTTGTTTGGCTAGTTGGCTACATTAGCTAATGTTAGCTAGCTAACGTTGCACCGTATCTCACCGTGGTGTAGTCGGACTTTCCCAACAGGCAGTGACATGCTAGCGAATGTGCCTAACATTAGTGATTAGCACTAACTAGCTAACGTTAAAAACCCTACCCTGGTGGACTAGCTAGCATGTCACCACCCGTTTGTTCTGGGGAAAAGTCTGACTACACGAACAATGAGCTAACATAACTAGCTAGCTAAACTTTAACTAAATATCCCTGCCCTGGTGGGCTAAATTTAGCTAGCATGTCACCACGTGGAAAAGTGGGACTACACGAATGGTGAGCTAACATTGTAACAAGTGCAGGTTATAATTTATTACAGATAAGTCGATATTGTTAATGTAAACAGTAAAAAGTACAGGCCCCAGAATTGACCGCTGCGGCACACCGTTCGTAATATCCAGGAAACCTAATTTAACACCATCAGTAGAGATATACATTGAGCTCTATCTGTTAAGTAATTTTTTTAAACCAGTTACATGCAGCCAATTGAGGAAAGCCTCTGAATTAGCAGTAAGTGATCAACAGTATTGAACCTGTAATTTAAATTGATTTTTATTTTTATTTCATGTAATGGACATACACAAAATAGTCCAAATTGGTGAAGTGAAATGAAAAAAATAACTTGTTTCAAAACATTCTAAAAAATAAATAACGGAAAAGTGGTGCATGCATATGTATTCACCCCCTTTGCTATGAAGCCCCTAAATAAGATCTGGTGCAACCAGTTACCTTCAGAAGTCACATAATTAGTTAAATAAAGTCCACCTGTGTGCAATCTAAGTGTCACATGATCTGTCACATTATCTCAGTATATATACACCTGTTCTGAAAGGCCCCAGAGTCTGCAACACCACTAAGCAAGGGGCACCACCAAACAAGCGGCACCATGAAGACCAAGGAGTCTTTACAAAGACTTCAATAGAAGTATGTGTTTGGTGTAGGCTTACCTTGGCGTGACGTTTTGATCACTGTGTAAGTCTCTCAGACAAGGTGAGTATTATCAATATATTCACCTCAATTCACTCTCAAAAACTCGAAATGCTAATTAGCAACAGAGAAGACCTCGGCAAGACTACAAATTCCTGCAGGAAGCTCCTACATGTCATCTCTAGTCGACACTGTCAGCTACCATTCACCGGCGCGATCAAAGACCTGCGCCCAATCCATGATGAATCCATGTGCTGCATTGAAATGAATTGAATAAAGTGTTGAACTTCTTCCGTCACCTTTCTCTGTCTTAGCTAGCCACTGACTACTCTTTAGCTAGCTAGTTAGCAGAGCAGTAGATCAAAAAAAAATCATTTGGTATTACTTAGCCTAGATAATTGTTTGTACAGTATGTCGACTTTGCTGTCTATTTCAGACCTTATGGCATTTTTCAAGGATGAGCATCAGAGCATTAAAAAGGGGAGAAGACCTCTAGAAGTCTGGCCATGTGGAGACGTGCAACTATAGTGAGGGGCAATTTACCGGTTTGGTCAGAGCCAGCATGAGGGATAAAGTTTATCCTGTGTCGGTTGAGTGTAGCTATTAAAGTTAAGTTTGAGCATTTTAGCAGGACAATGTGTTCTATACAGCTGTCAACATTCTACAAGGAAAGAGACAATTAATTATATAATCATTAACCAGATTACCAGACTCTGATGAGTGATAACTCAGTTCTACAATGTTGTCATTGATGAGAATGAAATCAAAAAATCTATTGACATTCAGAATGTACTTAGTTTAGACATCCAGCCTGTATTGTAGTTTCATGACCAGAGACAAATCTTCAAAGGCACAGTATTTATTTATTCAGAGTGGTCCATGCATTCACACAGTCTTGATTTATAGGATCCTTCCCACTGTGTGATTGATATGTCAAGTGATAAAATCCCAAGTTATCAATTAAAAGTTTATAGAAAAACTGCACTTGTCCTCATGTGAAAATTACAGTTTATTAAATATTCTACGGCTGTAATGTCATCAATCAAATCAAACTTGATTTATATAGCACATTTATTACAACAAATGCATTTCATGGTGTTCAAAGTCATGCATTGAAAAGGCATGTGGCACTTAACATCTTTCCTCTTGGCAGGTCTCTATAGGTGACCAGGGGATTCTCTCTACCACATGTGAATGCCTCCGTGGTGCTCATAAGTGTAGCCATGCGGCTGCAATGGCTATTCTTGCGGTTCAAAAATATCGGCTGTATGGATGTGTAGGGCGAGTGGGGGAAGCCAGCCAGGTGCAGTCAGTGGAGGACCTGTACCCGGCCGAAGACTACAACGCTCTGTCCCGAGAGCCCACAGAGGAGGACCTGTACTCGGCCGAAGACTACAACGCTCTGTCCCGAGTGCCCACAGAGGAGGACCTGTACCCGGCCGAAGACTACAACGCTCTGTCCCGAGAGCCCACAGAGGAGGATCTTCAGTGGCTGAGGAACAGTTTTTTTTTGTGATTTTCATGGGCCTCCAACCACACTCTTTGGTGCAAATAAAAAAAGTAAAAAAAGAAGTGGAATGGAATGTCTCCTTGAACCTGAGCCAGAACAACCGTTACCCTCCCTGTCATCCCTGTCTGTACCGGACATTGTTAAAAAACAAGGGCACCTGGGGCATGCAGGCATCCTGGCTGGCGTGGCGCTGTCGGTGTTACTCTGTCGATGCCAAAAAGGGTCCTCAGATCAGTCGTTGGATGGACTGTAAAGTGGGGCCCAGATAACGAAGAGGAGGTCATCAAGGAAATTCTAAATGGCTACAGGAATGGATGTGTAGGAGTCAGGGCTTTGGGTCACGGGGTCTGGGATCCTGGGATCCTCACCGGATGGTCTGGTGGGCACCACAGCAGTGGTAGAGGTCAAGTGTCCGTATGGTGCAAGGGACCTTAGCATCGAAGAGGCAGTGAAGTTGAAGGATTTCTATATACAGGAGGAGGGAGGGTCTTACCGTCTCCGTGAAGACCATCCTTACTGGCACCAGGTCCAAAGGCAGCTGCACATCACTGGAAGGGACACTTGCTTCTTTGTTGTGTGGACCACCAAAGCCTCCATCCAGCGTGATGACCTGTGGCAGACATATTGCTGGACTAGAGGAGTTTTTCAAGGACCACATTCTCCTAAAGTTGGCACTGCAACAGTGAACATCTGTAAAATCACTGGATCAGCGTTCTCGTCGCGCCTCCTGTCAGTGCCTCCTGTTCATACACACACACACACACACACACTAGGCTCCCAGAATAGGTTATGTTACATACAAGTTTTGCTAAAAGCCGGCAACTAAAGTAATGTAGTTAACGTAAGTTCAATCACGAAGGCTGGTCTGAGTGCATCTCCTCACAGTTTCATTCAGTAGTACAACACAATTCACATTGCATTTGATCATGGGCACAGTGGGAATTTATATCTGTGATGTTTAAATTATTTCTTACTCCCTTTGTTGTGTGGAGCTTCCTTTTCTGGTAAATGCAGGGCCGTTTTTCTTTCCCAACAGAAAATGGCAGCTGCCTGAGCATTTGCAATGATGTAATGATTAAAGTCGTTAGATTTTTCAATTTAGCTCATTTTGCTGTTATACCAGGTCATTTATTTTCATGGCAGCCCCAACCCTGCAACAGGAGCCATACCAAGACCTCCTGTGCACACCCCGAATGGCGCATTGGCAGCCACTCCGGATCCCCTGCAGCAGCTCCACTTCTATGGAGGGAGCGTCATCCGGGTGGACTGAGCTCTGCCAACACTGCTCTCCCAGTTCTCGCCAGTGCATCCAGGGACTTGAGGGAGGCTCTGTCAAATGCTCTGTCTGCTCTCACATGGTGGGGCCAAGGGACCTTGGCAAAGTCTCAGCTCACTCAAACAAACAAACTGCAGATTACCCTGTGCCTGTTAGGCCTCATGGGAAGGAGCTTAATACCCTCTCTGACTTTAAATCTCGTAACGGGCTTGAGATAATGCATCTGAATGTGTCAAGTATGATTGGAAAAAAATGGACACAATTGACATTTGGGTACAGGACTCATGTCCTGACATTCTGGTTCTCTCTTGAAACATGGTTAAATGGTTCTGTCTCTCATAAAGACATTGAAGTAAATTATTATAATGTATTTAAAATGTGAACGATTACAGAAAGGGGAAGGAATGGCCATATGTGTCAAATCAATTTTCATTGTATCCCAATCTTTAAATATTTCTGTTCCCAAGAAATTTGAGCTCCTGGTTGTAGATGTGTCCATAAACCAGAATACACATTTATTTGTTGCTGGGATTTACCGCCCCCCCCCTGCTGCCATGGCGATGCTATTGGTACTAAATCGGAGTGTTTAACACCTTTTCTGTCCTCCATCTTAAGGGATTTGAATCTGGATTGGCTATCCTCAGCCTCAGATCAATTTATTTAAAAAAAAAATTTTACTTTTATATACATTGATTTTAATCTGACTCAATTGATCTCAAAACCCACACGGCTAAATGTGAAAAACCCTGTTAACGCTTCATTGATTGATTTAATTCTTACTAATAACCCCCATAAAAATGTGTATTTCTATATAATGTCAGTGATCATTGTCATCATATAGTATCATTTAGTATGTATTAGAGATACGAAACAGCAAAATACTAATCCTTGTTTAATTAAGATACATTTTAAAAGGTTTCTCCTCAAGGGTTTTTACATGACAAGTTCTACTCTGATTTAGCTTCTGTCTCCTGTATTCCTGACCCTGAGTTGGCTATAGAAAATGTATCCTCCATATTTATTCCTCTGGAAATTAAACAAGCCCCTTTTAAACAATTCAGAGTCAAAGATAGATCTAACCCTTGGTTTTCTTCTGAGTTATCTGAGCTCATTCAGATGAGAAATCAGGCCTGGGCCAAAGTAAGGAAAGTTGACTCTGTAGTGGACTTTCAGACAATTGAGAAACAGATGTACTATCTCGATTAAGAAAGTCAAATCCAGTTACTTTTTAAGCTCTCTCTGACTGCTGGTAATCCTTCTAAATTTTGGAAAACAGTAAATGCACTGAAGCGTACAAATCCCTCTTCTTCCCTGCCTAAGCAAGTTCTGTCTGACTCTGGCATCATAACTGAGAAGAATGGGATAAGTGATGCTTATAATCATCATTTTATCTCAGCAGGCTTTTTATTTGAGAGAAACTGTGGTTTTTAATTGACCCTGATCAGTCAATCAACTGCTCTTCCCTCTGCCAGCCTCTAGCTAACTCCACGGTTAACTCGTCAACTTCTAGTGAATCTTTGTTTTCATTTCAACAATTTACTATCTGTGGTTTGCTAGATGCCATGCTTAAGATTAATGTTTAAAAAAAGCTGATATGCTTGATCCATTTTTGTTGCAGCTCTCTGCCCCCCTGATTGCTGAATCATTAACCCATATTTTTAACCTGACGATTATATCTGGTACTATCCCCAAGGTTTGGAAGGTGGCCCATGTACGCCCCTTCATAAAGGTGGTGACCCTTGTGACCTAAATAATTAAATCAGCCTATTTCTAAACTTTCTTGCCTAGCTAAAATATTAGAATCTTTGATTAATTCTCAGCTAAGAACTCTATCTTTGAAATGTATTCTAAATGTACATATTTCAGGTTTTAGACCAGGTCATAGCACTATCTCTGCTGCATCCCTAGTTATAAATGATGTTGTTAACTTTACGGATAAATGGCAACATTGTGTTGCCCTTTTTATTGACCTGTCAAAGGCTTTGTATTGCAACAAAATAGGAAAAATGCCAAAGGGGATGAATACTTTTGCAAGGCACTGTAGTGCTGGATATCAACAGCCAATCCAGTAGGGGCTGGAAGCTATAGTGAGCTTCGATTGGTCAATAGCGACGTTGCAGAGTATTTGCAAAAATGTTCTGAGGTGCGTTCAGTTCGCTTGAACGTTGGATACGTTGCGGAACAGTTTGTACTGAATGACACGTTTCCCCAAAACGTTCTTGTATGTTCTTGAGCAGACTTTGAGGTACGTTTGCTCCGGTTTGGTGGGTGTGGCGAGGTGTGGCTTGAAGCAATGAGAGATGTGGGCAGTGGCCATGCTGACAGCGTTCCCCATCCCACAACCCAACCCCTTCCCATTTTCAACTGGTCGTTCAGTACATCACCGTTTCCGTTCAATAGACCTTTTGCACAACGTAGCAACGCCCACTTCCGCTCAACCCGATACATAGCTTCCTCTCCCGTACTAGCCCCGAAGTCACTCGTTTAATCATCATCAGTTGCAAACCGTAGTCTGGCTTTTTTATGGCGGTTTTGGAGCAATGGCTTCTTCCTTGCTGAGGAAGATATAGGACTCGTTTTTACTGTGGATAGAGATACTTTTGTACCTTTTTCCTCCAGCATCTTCACAAGGTCCTTTGCTGTTGTTCTGGGATTGATTTGCACTTTTCGCACCAAAGTACGTTCATCTCTAGGAGACAGAACGTGACTCCTTCCTGAGCGGTATGACGGCTGTGTGGTCCCATGGTGTTTATACTTGCATACTATTGTTTGTACAGATGAACGTGGTACCTTCAGGCATTTGGAAATTGCTCCCAAGGATGAACCAATCTTGTGGAGGTCTACACATTTTTTTATGAGGTCTTGGCTGATTTCTTTTGATTTTCCCATGATGTCAAGCAAAGAGGCACTGAGTTTGAAGGTAGGCCTTGAAATACATCCATAGGTACACCTCCAATTGACTCAAATGATGTCAATTAGCCTATCAGAAGCTTCTATAGCCATGACATCATTTTCTGGAACTTTCCAAGCTGTTTTAAGACACAGTCAACTTAGTGTATTTAAACTTCTGACCCACTGGAATTGGGATACAGTGAATTATAAGTGAAATATTCTGTCTGTAAACAATTGTTGGAAAAATTACTTGTGTCATGCACAAAGTAGATGTCCTAACCGACTTGCCAAAACTATAGTTTGTTAACAAGACATTTGTGGAGTGGTTGAAAAACGAGTTTTAATGACGCCAACCTAAGTGTATGTAAACTTCCGACTTCACCTGTAACAAGTTAAAAAGAATGCTGTTTCAGTCAAAGGAACTTTATTTCAGCATTAGTTCAATAACACAATAGAAGTGTTTCAGCATTAGTTAATTAACGCAACATAAGTATTTCAGCATTAGTTAATTAACACAATAGAAGTATTTCAGCATTAGTTCATTAACACAATAGAAGTATTTCAGCATTAGTTCATTAACACAACAGAAGTATTTCAGCACTAGCTCATTAACACAACAGAAGAGCAGAGGGAATGTCTTATTATGTTGTATATTATTTTTAAAAAAGGTTTATTTGTGAAAATGTTATATTGAAATCATAAGAGGGGAGGAATGTGGTAATGTCGCATTAGCACGTCATTACACATACACACCACCAGGTGGTGTAGCACTTGAAGATGAGTCCCTATTGCCCAGGACCCAAGTTTGGGAAAGCTGCCCTATTGGTATCATTGTTAGTAGGCCGAGGCCAATAGAGAGTGATTGGAATAACGTGCTTCAGTACGTTTTTTTTGGGGGGGGCGTTCATGGCCATGGTTGGCAACTGTACCGCAGGAACGGAATGTCAATCACAGAGGATAGATGTTGTGGTGGCAGTTGCAGAGCAGTACTTGTGTGTATGAGATTTTACTGCAGAAGGGTTACAAGGTGTTTTGAACGATAGTGTCCCGTCCACCCAAGCGGCTGGCCTGGTGTAGGATCAGTTAAGGCAAAAGTAGGAGAATAGTTTTGGGGTTTTATTTGGTGTAGGGTTAGTTGGTAGGACAATTTTTATACAAAGTGCAATTACAGTGTAATTACACATGTAGTTACACTGCAATAAGGACCCCCTTAAAATGAGGTGTTTCCCCAAAATATATAAAAATATTGAATTAGGCATTTACTACCACAGCCCATAGAAACACATTGAATAACCCATTCAAACATGGAAAATCAGATAGTCAAAAATGTAATCAAAATGAAGTGTGTTTTGAAGTGTCTGTCCTATAGCTGAGAGATATAAGAACGCTCAGGAAATATTAACGTTTTTTTTTGTTGACACATATTTAACCCCTTATGTTTGTTGGCACAAAACTACCTCCATACTCCCATTTGTATGGGTTACCTCCAGACAAGTCCCGTGACCCTTGTGAAGGTCGTAGAGAAAAACAGAGAACACCATCGTGCTTGTGAGAGACTCATCTTTCCATAGAGGGGTCATATTAGTTTGGACGTTAAAGACGTTTTTTGTGAGAAAAAAAGATTTTTCGGGACGTCTCATGGTCTGACAAACACCGCTTTACCTAGGCCACCTTCCACCGCAGATGGGGAAGGCCAACATCCAGTAGGTGGATGCTTTACCTAGGCCACCTTCCACCGCAGATGCGGAAGGCCGACATCCAGTAGGTGGATGTGGTGGATTGAGACGCAGCCCATGCAGACAGCTCTATCTTAAACTGACAGATGTTGTATTATGTTACTTCGACTGACGCACAGGTGCGTCAATAGACTTATTAACCAACATGTTATCTGGAAATGCACTGGTAGGCAACTAGATTCAGCCAAGGGACGATTTTTCTCCAAGCGGCTGGTCGGGGGCCGGAACATAATTATAATAATTCGTACACTGCAAATTGACCACAGCTAAGGCCAAAAAGAGATTGTATTTGAAAATAACAATCATTTCATACCTTGATTAAATTGAGACACGACCACTTTTTTTTTTTTTTGTGGGAATACTTCGGAACAGATTTATAAATGAAACACAATTTTAGTTGAATTCCTAGTGGTTTTTGTGGTTTTTGTACCTAAAATGTGCATAATTCTTTGCTAAAAACTTTAGGGGGCCCAAAGAAAAATTGCTCACGGGCTGGTTTTGGCCTGCGGGTCGTCTGTTGCTGAACCCTGCCATAGGCTCTCCATACAGAACTGAATGGTTCAGACAACGTTTCTTTTTATAACTAACCCTCCTTTGTTTCCTGTGTGGTTCAGATGTTTCAGATAATCATTGACCATCTTGTACCACCATCATGTGGTCAAAAGATAGCAATGTAGCCTCCTGTAGCTCAGTTGGTAGAGCATGGCGCTTGCAACGCCAGGGTTGTGGGTTCGTTTCCCACGGGGGGCCAGTGTGAAAAATTTATGCACTCACTAAAACTGTAAGTCGCTCTGGTTAAGAGCGTCTGCTAAATGACTAAAATGTAAAGATTTAAATGTATTAAAGGGCCAATCTGCAATTGCTACATTATCTTGGGGATTGTAAAAAATGTATGATATTTACCCATTGATTCTTGAAAAATATAACTTATGAATGCCTCATGAGCTTAGTTCAACTGTCGTCCCCCATCAGAACCCAAAATAGAAGCTTGTTTTACTCCAATATTTGTAAACAAAGTAAATGTAAACAAACACTATATAGCCAATTTGTAAGTCGCTCTGGATAAGAGCGTCTGCTAAATGACGTAAATGTAAATGTAGCCTCATAACATGGTTAAAACTATCATTTTGAGATCATGGATGGTCAGTCCTTGTATCCATAGCTCTGTCTATGAATTTGAGAGTGAATTTTCAAGCCCCATCCTCTCAGCTCTTTACCAAAACAATGGCATGGTGGCCACTTTGTTGTTGTTTGAACTGCAGATTACCCCTTTAATGTTTGTTGAACGATTTAATTATTGAATTATTAGAAAGTGGTTGTGCGTCCTCCCTGGTAGTTGCTGTCGGTCTTTTACCGCCTCTGCTGCCACCTTCTGGACAGATGAGATGTTACAGGTGTAGATTGGAGTGTGTATTTGTATTTGTATTTGTAATTTAAAAAACATGACAATACATTCATAGCAGATTTCACAACACAGTAAGTATGTGCCTTCAGGCCCCTACTCCACT
The DNA here is from genome assembly GCF_964263955.1 of Coregonus lavaretus. Lineage (NCBI taxonomy): Eukaryota > Metazoa > Chordata > Actinopteri > Salmoniformes > Salmonidae > Coregonus > Coregonus lavaretus. The sequence continues at coordinate 33,934 of NW_028164823.1, forward strand.
ACCACATATCTATTGTCCCATTGCAGCAATTTGTCGGGCTAAAGACAGAAAACTACTCCTGAAAGAGTGCATATCTTAGATGTGTAGTTGTCAGTTGTTTTATATGGTGATGATGAGGATAGTCAGTTCAGTTGTTTGTCTTAGTATTTCAGGTGCTGTGTGAGTGTGTCTCCTTCCTGCTCCTCTCCTCCTTAACTTCATGTCTCCTCCTCCTCCCCTCCTCCTTAACTTCCGGTCTCCTCCTCCTCCCATCCTCCCATCCTTCTTAACTTCCTGTCTCCTCCTCCTCCCCTCCTCCTTAACTTCATGTCTCCCCCTGCTCCCCTCCTCCTTAACTTCCTGTCTCCTCCTCCCCCCCTCCTCCTTAACTTCCTGTCTCCTCCTCCCGCCCTCCTCCTTAACTTCCTGTCTCCTCCTCCCGCCCTCCTCCTTAACTTCCTGTCTCCTCCTCCTCCCCTCCTCCTTAACTTCCTGTCTCCTCCTCCTCCCCTCCTCCTTAACTTCCTGTGTCCTCCTCCCCCCCTCTCCCCTCCTCCTTAACTTCCTGTCTACTCCTCCTCCCCTCCTCCTTAACTTCCTGTCTCCTCCTCCACCCCTCCTGCTTAACTTCCTGTCTCCCCCTGAGCCCCTCCTGCTTAACTTCCTGTCTCCCCCTGCTCCCCTCCTCCTTAAATTCCTGTCTCCTCCTACTCCCCTTCTCCTTAACTTCCTGTCCCCTCCTCCTCCCCTCCTCCTTAACTTCCTGTCTCCTTCTCCTCCCTTCCTCCTTAACTTCCTCTCCTCCTCCACCCCTCCTCCTTAACTTCCTGTCTTCTCCTGCACCCCTCCTGCTTAACTTCCTGTCTCCTCCTCCTCCCCTCCTCCTTAACTTCCTGTCTCCTCCTCCCCCCCTCCTCCTTAACTTCCTGTCTCCTCCGCCCCCCCTCCTCCTCCCCTCATCCCCTCCTCCGTAACTTCCTGTCTCCTCCTCCCCCCTCCTCCTTAACTTCCTGTCTCCTCCTCCACCCCTCCTGCTTAACTTTCTGTCTCCTCCTCCTCCCCTTCTCCTTAACTTCCTGACTCCTCCTCCCCCCTCCTTAACTTCCTGTCTCCTCCTCCTCCCATCCTCCTTAACTTCCTGTCTCCTCCTCCACCCCTCCACCCCTCCTCCTTAACTTCCTGTCTCCTCCTTCACCCCGCCTGCTTAACTTCCTGTCTCCGCCTTCTCCCCTCCTGCTTAACTCTTAACTTCCTGTCTCCTCCTCCACCACCACCACTCATCCTTAACTTCCAGTCTCCTCTCCCCTTCTCCTCCTTAACTTCCTGTCTCCTCCTCCTCCTCCCCTCCTCCTTAACTTCCTGTCTCCTCCTCCACCCCTCTACCCCTCCTCCTTAACTTCCTGTCTTCTCCTCCCCCCCTCCTCCTTAACTTCCTGTCTCCCCCTGCTCCCCTCCAGCTTAACTTCCTGTCTCCTCCTCCTCCCCTCCACCCCTCCTCCTTAACTTCCTGTCTCCTCCTCCTCCCCTCCTCCTTATCTTCCTGTCTCCTTCTGCTCCCCCCTCCTTAACTTCCTGTCTCCTCCTTCTCCCCTCCTCCTTAACTTCCTGTCTACTCCTCCTCCCCTCCTCCTTAACTTCCTGTCTTCCCCTTCAACCCTCCTGCTTAACTTCCTGTCTCCGCCTTCTCCCCTCCTCCTTAACTTCCTGTCTCCTTCTCCTCCCTTCCTCCTTAACTTCCTGTCTCCTCCTCCTCCCCTCCTCCTTAACTTCCTGTCTCCTCCTCCCCCCTCTCCTTAACTTCCTGTCTCCTCCTCCTCCCCTCCTCCTTAACTTCCTGTCTCCTACTTCAACCCTCCTGCTTAACTTCCTGTCTCCTCCTCCCCCCTCCTCCTTATCTTCCTGTCTCCTTCTGCTCCCCTCCTGCTTAACTTCCTGTCTCCTTCTCCACCCCTCCTGCTTAACTTCCTGTCTCCTCCTCCTCCCCTCCCCCTTAACTTCCTGTCTACTCCTCCCCCCTCTCCTTAACTTCCTGTCTCCTCCTCCTCCCCTCCTCCTTAACTTCCTGTCTCCTCCTCCACCCCTCCACCCCTCCTCCTTAACTTCCTTTCTCCTCCTTCAACTCTCCTGCTTAACTTCCTGTCTCCGCCTTCTCCCCTCCTGCTTAACTTCCTGTCTCCTCCTCCTCCCCTCCTCCTTAACTTCCTGTCTCCCCCCCCTCCTTAACTTCATGTCTCCTCCTCCCCCCCTCCTCCTTAACTTCCTGTCCCCCCCCCCCCTTAACTTCCTTTCTCCTCCTCCTCCCCTCCTCCTTAACTTCCTGTCTCCTCCTCCTCCCCTCCTCCTTAACTTTCTGTCTCCTCCTCCCCCCCTCCTCCTTAACTTCCTGTCTCCCCCTGCCTCCCTCCTGCTTAACTTCCTGTCTCTTCCTCCTCCCTAACTTCCGGTCTCCTCCTCCTCCCCTCCTCCTTAACTTCCTGTCTACTCCTCCTCCCTTCCTCCTTAACTTCCTGTCTCCTCCTGCTCCCCTCCTCCTTAACTTCCTGTCTCCTCCTGCTCCCCTCCTCCTTAACTTCCTGTCTCCTCCTGCTCCCCTCCTGCTTAACTTCCTGTCTCCCCCATGCCCCCCTCCTGCTTAACTTCCTGTCTCCTCCTCCCCTCCTGAACTTCCGGTCCTCCCATCAGCCCCTCCTCCAATCCAAAATAATGTCTCCAAAATAATATTCCATCATATTCTTTTGGCTTGGCCTAAGATGAAGATGTGTCTGTCATCTGGTCTGAAGGTATTACTCCAACTCCCCCCGCTATAATTCCATTTTTCCAATCTTTCTAATCTTAAGATTACTTTTCATTTTCTAATACCATCAAGGCAGATCAAGGGACTTGTCTGCATGGATCCATTTGTGAATATTACGATCGTTTTAGTTCATTCCAACAATATGCTGTTCAGAGAATCAAAAAATGTAGGATCATATGAATTTGGAACGTACACATTAATAAAGGCATTTAGTTTTATTCACTATGGATCCATTAAAGGAAAGTGATTCCACCTTCTTGGTCTTCTCCTTTAACAAGGATGGTGATTTAGAGTTTCTTATGTATCATCATGATTACACTTTTAGTTTTGTTTGGGGCTGATGAACAAACTGCCGCGTTATGGTTACAACAAACTGCCGCGTTATGTAAGGAACTAGACACGGACATGAATTATCTGTTTAGTGTGCTAACACACTCTTGGCAGTTTGTTGTAACCAAGTATTGGTGCTAAATTGTGTGTTAATGGATGCTAGCTTGCTAGTTAGCTACGGCGTCATAGCTAGGTATCGTGGGTAGCTACTGTGTCTTGGCAGTGTCTTCCGCCGTGCCGGCTGTAGCACGAAGCGAGCTAATTAGCCGTTTTTTCGAACAGAGTCAGAGTCAACACAGTAGCCATTGTGTGCCGGGTGTAGCACGAAGCTAGCTAGCTAGCCGTTCTTCAAACAAAGCCAACACAGTGGCCATTGCTAGCTACCCAACAAGACCAGCGAACGGTACGGTAGTAGCTAATTACAATATACTTGTCCTAGCTAGCCAACGTTGAATCATTGCTGCGTCATGAAAGGAACTTGACACAGACACGAATGATCTGTTTAGTGTGTTATCACACTATTGGTGGTTTGCTGTGACCAAGTGTTTGTGCTAAACTGTGTGTTACTGGATGCTAGCATGCTAATTAGCTAGTTAACACACTATTGGTGGTTTGTTGTGAGTATTGGTGCTTAACTGTGTGTTAAACTGTGTGTTATTGGATGCTAGCATGCTAGTCAGCTATGGTGTCATAGTTGGCTAGCTGAATAAAGTGGGTTGAGTCTATTCCTTTAAACATTGAACAACTGTGGTTCACAACAATTCTGATTTCTAAAGGTGGAAGTTGGGAGAGTTTTTGTTCGGGTGGTTCAGTGAAACAATTTTAGTTTCTGAGGTAGAAGTTTTTGGTGAGGGAGGCCCCCCTCTCTCCTCTCCCAGATGCTTAGCTCATTTCATTCCGATCTCCTCTGCATTTTTGTAGCCATTTGCTACAGCCTGTCAACTATGCCTCTGCCTATCCCTGTTCTCTCCTCTCTGCACAGGCTACACAAACAACGCACCACACCGCGCGGCTGCTGCCTCTCTAACCTGGTGGTCCCTGCACGCACCCCTCACCTGGAGTTCCAGGTCGCAGGCAGCCTCTGGAACTGCCGTTCTGCTGCCAACAAAGCTGACTTCATCCCAGCCTATGCCAACCTCCAGTCCCTCGACTTCCTGGCGCTGACGGAAACATGGATCACCACTGAAAACACGGCTACTCCTACTGCTCTCTCCTCGTCTGACCATGTGTTCTCGCATACCCCGAGAGCATCTGGTCAGAGGGGTGGTGGTACAGGTATCCTCATCTCTCCCAAGTGGACATTCTCAATTTTTCCCCTAACCCATCTGTCTATCTCCTCATTTGAATTCCATGCTGTCACAGTCACTAGCCCATTTAAGCTTAATATCCTTGTCATCTATCGCCCTCCAGGTTCCCTTGGAGAGTTCATCAACGAGCTTGACGCCTTGATAAGTTCCTTTCCTGAGGATGGCTCACCCCTCACAGTTTTGGGGGATTTCAACCTCCCTATGTCCACGTTTGACTCATTTCTCTCTGCCTCCTTCTTTCCACTCCTCTCCTCTTTTGACCTCACCCTCTCACCGTCCCCCCCTACTCACAAGGCAGGCAATACGCTTGACCTCATCTTCACTAGATGCTGCTCCTCTACTAATCTCACTGCAACTCCCCTCCAAGTCTCCGACCACTACTTTGTTTCCTTTTCTCTCTCGCTCTCCTCCCACACTACTCACTCTGCCCCTACACAGATGGTAATGCACCGCCGCAACCTTCGCTCTCTCTCTCCCACTACTCTCTCCTCTTCCATCCTATCATCTCTTCCCTCTGCTCAATCCTTCTCCCTCCAATCTCCTGATTCTGCCTCCTCAACCCTCCTCTCCTCCCTTTCTGCATCCTTTGACTCTCTGTGTCCCCTATCCTCCCGGCCGGCTCGGTCCTCCCCTCCAGCTCCGTGGCTTGATGACTCACTGCGAGCTCACAGAACAGAGCTCCGGGCAGCGGAGCGGAAATGGAAGAAAACTAAACTCCCTACCGACCTGGCATCTTTTCACTCCCTCCTCTCTACATTTTCTTCATCTGTTTCTGCTGCTAAGGCCACTTTCTACCACTCTAAATTCCAAGCATCTGCCTCTAACCCTAGGAAGCTCTTTGCCACATTTTCCTCCCTCCTGAATCCTCCTCCCCCCCCCCCCCCCCTCCTCTCTCTCTGTGGATGACTTCGTCAACCACTTTGAAAAGAAGGTTGACGACATCCGATCCTCGTTTGTTAAGTCTAATAACACTGCTGGTCCTGCTCACACTGCCCTACCCTATGCTTTGACTTCTTTCTCCCCTCTCTCTCCAGATAAAATCCTGCGACTTGTGACTGCAGGCCGCCCAACAACCTGCCCGCTTGACCCCATCCCCTCCTCCCTTCTCCAGACCATCTCCGGTGACCTTCTCCCCTACCTCACCTCGCTGATCAACTCATCCTTGACCGCTGGCCATGTCCCTTCCGTCTTCAAGAGAGCGAGAGTTGCTCCCCTTCTCAAAAAACCAACACTCGACCCCACTGATGTCAACAACTACAGACCAGTATCCCTTCTTTCTTTTCTTTCCAAAACTATTGAGCGTGCCGTCTTTAGCCAACTCTCTTGCTATCTCTCTCAGAATGACCTTCTTGATCCAAACCAATCAGGTTTCAGGACTGGTCATTCAACTGAGACTGCTCTTCTCTGTGTCACGGAGACTCTCCGCACTGCTAAAGCTAACTCTCTCTCCTCTGCTCTTGTCCTTCTAGACCTGTCTGCTGCCTTTGATACTGTGAACCATCAGATCCTCCTCTCCACCCTCTCCGAGATGGGCATCTCCGGCGCGGCTCACTCCTGGATTGCGTCCTACCTGACCGGTCGCTCCTACCAAGTGGCGTGGCGGGAAGCTGTCTCCGCACCACGTGCTCTCACCACTGGTGTCCCCCAGGGATCGGTTCTGGGCCCTCTCCTTTTCTCCCTATACACCAAGTCACTTGGCTCTGTCATATCCTCACATGGTCTCTCCTATCATTGCTACGCTGACGATACACAACTAATCTTCTCCTTTCCCCCTTCTGATAACCAGGTGGCGAATCGCATCTCTGCATGTCTGGCAGACATATCAGTATGGATGACGGATCACCACCTCAAGCTGAACCCTGGCAAGACGGAGCTGCTCTTCCTCCCGGGGAAGGACTGCCCGTTCCATGATCTCGCCATCACGGTTGTCAACTCCGCTGTGTCCTCCTCCCAGAGTGCGAAGAGCCTAGGCGTGACCCTGGACAACACCCTGTCGTTCTCCGCCAACATCAAGGCGGTGACCCGCTCCTGCAGGTTCATGCTCTACAACATTCGGAGAGTGCGACCCTGCCTTACACAGGAAGCGGCGCAGGTCCTGGTCCAGGCACTTGTCATCTCCCGTCTGGACTACTGCAACTCGCTGTTGGCTGGGCTCCCTGCCTGTGCCATTAAACCCCTACAACTCATCCAGAATGCCGCAGCCCGTCTGGTGTTCAACCTTCCCAAGTTCTCTCACGTCACCCCCCTCCTCCGCACACTCCACTGGCTTCCAGTTGAAGCTCGCATCCGCTACAAGACCATGGTGCTTGCCTATGGAGCAGTGAGGGGAACGGCACCTCTGTACCTTCAGGCTCTGATCAGTCCCTACACCCAAACGAGGACATTGCGTTCATCCACCTCTGGCCTGCTGGCTCCCCTTCCTCTGCGGAAGCATAGCTCCCGCTCAGCCCAGTCAAAACTGTTCGCTGCTCTGGCACCCCAATGGTGGAACAAGCTCCCTCACGACGCCAGGACAGCGGAGTCACTCACCACCTTCCGGAGACATTTGAAACCCCACCTCTTTAAGGAATACCTGGGATAGGATAAAGTATTCCTTCTAACCCCCCCCCCCCCCCCCAAATTGTAAAGTGGTTATCCCACTGGCTATAGGGTGAACGCACCAATTTGTGAGTCGCTCTGGCTAAGAGCGTCTGCTAAATGACGTTAATGTGCCCTTGAGCAAGGCACTTAACCCTAATTGCTCCTGTAAGTCGCTCTGGTTAAGAGCGTCTGCTAAATGACTAAAATGTAAATGTAAAATGTAAAATGTATGAAAAAGCAGCCAGTTTGTCCAAATGGTTCTCTATTCTATGAGTCCTTTTGGAGCAGATGTGTTTCCTGGAACATTGCTAAGTCAACATGGTTTGTTGCTAGGAAATCAAGACAGCTGGAACATTTCATAGGACAGTTTAGGACTTTCGATTTCCAAGAGAGAATAGCTAGCGTTGCCATTGTAATTATTATCTTTAGTGTTAATAAGCCCATGGATGTGTAACAAAAAGCAGGATCCACAGGGAAACCCTTCCATTGGTCGTTCCCCACCCAGAACCATTCCCCCTTGTCTTGATTATTAAGAGTTTCTTTGAACCCTGAATCCATCCACCCCCCTCTCCCGTTCCCCCCAGCCCCCTTCCTCCTCCCCCTTCCTCCCTTCTCTACTTAAAGTCCCCTAGACTCTGGTTCCAACCCCTAAATGCTGATTGTGATTTGGAGGGCAGAGCATACGGACAGGATGATAACTGAGATGGATTAGATGGTCCAGATTGTCATTTTGAATGAAAGAAAATGATAAGAAATAAAAATAAATAAAAATCATAAGTAGATTAGTTCTGAAGGAGAAACTATGATAAAGCATTCCAATCTAAAGTGTTCTGGACGGTCCGTCCCTTAAATCCCTCCCCCTGACAAATGAACGCACTGAGCTTAGCTTGGCCCTAAACCACTTCATCAGAAGAAGCACTGCCCTGTCTTGTTTGTCGGATATTATTACTGTTTTCCTCCTTCAACTTTCCCGACCTGTGTGTGTGTGTGTGTGTGTGTGTGTGTGTGTGTGTGTGTGTGTGTGTGTGTGTGTGTGTGTGTGTGTGAGAGAGCTGTCACTTCTCTACCTTTTGTTTCTCCAGTAGCCTTTTAAAGGACTTATATTCACACTCATCTCAGTTACATTACAATGACTGGACTGTGGATGTGTTATATTGTTTCCAAAGCGTGAGCCTTGGATGAACGGCTCATAGGAGTCTTTCTCCTGAGGCGGCTTTGATGTACAGGTACACCTCATTGCCTCTAGATTAACCCCCCCAGTCTATCTCCTTACTGCTCAGTTCCAAGCAGAGACACATCCGATACCATTTTTATGGTCTTTGTTATGACTCGGACGGGGATCGAACTCCCAATCTTCCAATCTCAGCGCGGACACTAACCACAAGGCCACGGAGTTGGTTAAATGATCTATAGCTGATGAGCTTCATTTGCCTCTCCCTGTTATAGTACAAAGGGAAGGGGACAGCTGGCTTTTTAAGGGGAGGCGTGTGTGTGTGTGTGTGTCAGTGTTGTGTGTGTGTGTGTGTGTCAGTGTTGTGTGTGTGTGTGTGTGTGTCAGTGTTGTGTGTGTGTGTGTGTGTCAGTGTTGTGTGTGTCAGTGTTGTATGTGTGTGTGTCAGTGTTGTGTGTGTGTGTGTCAGTGTTGTGTGTGTGTTTGTGTCAGTGTTGTGTGTGTGTGTGTCAGTGTTTTGTGTGTGTGTGTGTGTCAGTGTTGTGTGTGTGTGTGTCAGTGTTGTGTGTTTGTGTGTCAGAGCAGATGCTGTTTTACGATCATTTCCAGATGTTGCCTCTGCCTGATTCATATGGTGAGGGAAAGGGCTGATTTGAGACCTGCACCACTAGTAGTCTAATATTAACACACACACACACACACACACACACACACCACACAACACACAATACACACAACACACACACAACACACACACACACACACACACACACACACACACACACACACACACACACAGAAGGAGGACCTGTTCTCTTGGATATATTTATTGTCCAGTACTTCTTCTTTTTTTTTGGGGGGGGGGGAACTGAAAATCCCTTTGTACTGTATGTATATACAAATATATAAATATATATGTCATGTGTTTGGGCTGTGTGGATTGTAAGAGGAGGTTTTGGGTATGGGGTTGATCAGAAAAACAGCATGTTCTTGCCTGCTGATCTTTTGATTTAATAAAAGAGATGGACCCTCCCTGCTGTGTGTGTTGTGTGTGTGTGTGTGTGTGTGTGTGTGTGTGTGTGTGACTGGGCTTGAAGATGATGAGGAAGAGGGCGATGTTTCTGGGGGATTATAGCTGTGGGTCAGACTGCCTCCTCTCTGCAGATTACGTTTATGAAACATCTTTCGATTATTCCCTCCCTCCCTCCCTCCCTCCCTCCCTCCCTCCCTCCCTCCCTCCCTCTCTCCCTCCTTCCCTCCCTCCCTCCCTCCCTCCCTCCCTCCCTCCCGCCCTCCCTCTCTCCCTCCCTCCCTCTCTCCCTCCCTCCCTCCCTGTTATTATTATTATTGCATTCTGCTTATTGCTGCTGCGTAAAGAAAAATTATTTATCTGTTCATTCCTGCTTTACTTCTCCAAGGTAATCTTGCTAAAACACTGGACAGTTCTCTCATTTCATTAGAAGTGGGTCACGCTGAACATAGCCCCAGCAGAGAGTGTGTGTGTTCAGGCCGTCATTGTAAATAACAATTTGTTCTTAATTGACTCGCCTGGATAAATAAAGATTAAATAAAAAATAAAATAAAAAAAATGTTTGTGTGTTTGCACACTCGTCTACATGGCCCAGTCTACATGGCCCAGTCTATATGGCCCAGTCTATATGGCCCAGTCTATTTGGCCCAGTCTATATGGTCCAGTCTATATGGCCCAGTCTATATGGCCCAGTCTATTTGGCCCAGTCTACATGGTCCAGTCTACATGGCCCAGTCTACATGGTCCAGTCTATATGGCCCAGTCTATATGGCCCAGTCTATATGGCCCAGTCTATTTGGCCCAGTCTATATGGCCCAGTCTATATGGCCCAGTCTATATGGCCCAGTCTATATGGCCCAGTCTACATGGCCCAGTCTATATGGCCCAGTCTACATGGCCCAGTCTACATGGCCCAGTCTATATGGTCCAGTCTATATGGTCCAGTCTATATGGTCCAGTCTATATGGCCCAGTCTATATGGCCCAGTCTATATGGCCCAGTGTATATGGCCCAGTGTATATGGCCCAGTCTATATGGCCCAGTCTATATGGCCCAGTCTATATGGCCCAGTCTATATGGTCCAGTCTATATGGCCCAGTCTATATGGCCCAGTCTATATGGCCCAGTCTATATGGCCCAGTCTATATGGCCCAGTCTATATGGTCCAGTCTATATGGTCCAGTCTATATGGCCCAGTCTATATGGCCCAGTCTATATGGCCCAGTCTATATGGCCCAGTCTATACGGCCCAGTCTATACGGCCCAGTCTATACGGCCCAGTCTATACGGCCCAGTCTATATGGTCCAGTCTATATGGCCCAGTCTATATGGTCCAGTCTATATGGCCCAGTCTATATGGCCCAGTCTATATGGCCCAGTCTACATGGCCCAGTCTACATGGCCCAGTCTATATGTCCCAGTCTATATGGCCCAGTCTATATGGCCCAGTCTATATGGTCCAGACTACATGGCCCAGTCTACATGGCCCAGTCTATATGGTCCAGTCTACATGGCCCAGTCTACATGGCCCAGTCTATATGGTCCAGTCTATATGGTCTAGTCTTCACATTAATCAATAGATTAATATTGTTTCTTCTCTCATCATCTTTATCATTTATCAATCACATCACCTCCGATATGATCAAACATCAAATCTCAGAAATACCCTTATATAGCCTAAGCCAAATATAGCATATAATACAATGATAGGATGGAAAGAGCGTGAACATGTAATTCCCTAACTGTAAAATGTGTGTTTTAAGGTATAGGGAGTTAAAGTGTATTCAGTTGACAGCTGCATTCTCCAACTACATGAATGCTGCATGTGTCAGTGACCTCTCATGACGTTGAGGACTTAACCTCTTCTTAGCCCCATTAAAGCCCTCTGTCTTCTTTTAAAGGGGCAATATGCTGTTCAAACAATAACAAAGCATCCACCCTGCACCTGTTTCAGTAAAAAGGAATAAATCAAGCTTATACAGTTCAGGACATTTATATAGGCACCCTCGCACCTTGAATAATTCCCTATTTCTTCTAAAATAAATAGACATAAAAAAAAATATATATATTTTGGTCACCATTCCTTGTTATTGGATTTTCAACATTGCAGCACCTATTTAGTGGCCAGTGAAGAGTGCAGATCTGAATCACATCCGTAAGACGGAAGTTTGTGGAGGGCTCCCCTCAAAGATGGAAGAATCAGACAAGTTTGCTGCTGAGTGGGTCAAATTATCAGTAGAAACGTGCAGCAAGCTCATTAATGGCTACAGGAAGCGCTTGTCTGCAGTTGTCTCAGCCAGTCCCAGCTCCAGGGTGTCTATGATATTGTCCATGCCAATATGTCTTTATTTTCTCATTTAAAAATTGTAAACTTAAAGTTGACAACTATAAAATAGGTACTGTAATGTTGAAAATCCAATTACAAGGTTTGGAGACCAAAAAAGTGTTTTTCAATTTCAACCTATTATGAGAAGAAATAGGGAATTGTTTAAGAAAAGTGCAAGAGTGCCCATATAATTGTCCTGAACTGTATTTTGGGGTTCTGATGGGGTTAGACAGACTAAGCTCATCAGGTATTTATTCAAGAATCAATGGCTATATATCATGAATTTAAAAAAATCAAAAAAATGTATGTAGTAAATCACAGATTGCCGCTTTAACCCTTCACACTATTATAGAACCTACTTAGATGAGACTGACAGCCGTGGACGGACACAGTGATCGACGCGCTGTTGGTGTGTGCGTGTGTAGATTGGCCTGCACAGGAGTATTTTCCATGTCTGATTCACCAGTCTCCTTCAGTTGACTCTTTGTCTCTCTTCTGTCTTTCACTGCTGTTGCTGTTCTGTTGTTAGCATGGCGACTGTCCTGCTCAGAAAGGGTGACCTGTGTCCTGTCTCATTAGGGTAAGGAACCTGAGTCATTTGCACGGCACAATGCTATATTATCCCACTGAGATAAAGGCATTAGCTCGGGAAGCTAACACAAGTCCTCAAGCTATATACACTATATATATAAGTACTGTATATACACTATTTCAGCACAATAACTGTTCGTTGGGAGCTTCATGAAATAGGTTTCCATGGCCGAACAACCGCACACAAGCCTAAGATCACCATGCTCGCCGCCATTGGAATCTGGAGCAGTGGAAACGCAATTCTCTGGAGTGATGAATCACGCTTCACCATCTGGTAGTCCCGACGGACTAATCTGGGTTTGGCGGATGCCAGGAGAACACTACCTGCCCCAATGCATAGTGATAACTGTAACGTTTGGTGGAGGAGGAATAATGGTCTGGGGCTGTTTTTCATGGTTCGGGCTAGGCCCCTTAGTTCCAGTGAAGGGAAATCTTAACGCTACAGCACGATTCTGGGCTTCCAACTTTGTGGCAACAGTTTGGGGAAGGCCCTTTCCTGTTTCAGCACGACAATGCCCCCATGCACAAAGCGAGGTCCATACAGAAATGATTTGTCGAAATAGGTGTGGATGAACTTGACTGGCCTGCACAGAGCCCTGACCTCCACCCCATCGAACACTTTTAGGATGAATTGGAACGCCGACTGCAAGCCAGGCCTAATCGGCCAAAATCAATGTCCGACTTTCTCTAATGCGCTTGTGGCTGAATGGAAGCAAATCCCTGCCTTCCCAAAAGAGTGGAGGCTGTTATAGCAGCAAAGGGGGCACCTACTCCATTTTAATGTCCATGATTTTGGAATGAGATGTTCGACGAGCAGGTGTCCACATACTTTTGGTAATGTGTAGTATCTCCCCCCCCCCCCCCCCCCCCATAGTCTCCAGTAGTGAGTGCTGTTCCAGTGATAGTGTCCAGTATTGTTCTTGAGTAGGCCAGACAGCTAGTTATTTATAGCAAGTTTCTGAAGAGGACTCTTCTAGGAGACGTATCCATGTCCTGATAAATGAAATACCTTGGCCCCTACTCTAACCATAGGGCAGCAGTAGCCCACGCCTTAAAGAGGCCTGCAGAGTGTGTGTGTGTGTGTGTGTGTGTGTGTGTGTGTGTGTGTGTGTGTGTGTGTGCGTGTGTGTGTGTGCGTGTGAGTGTGCCGATTCTGGTTGTCAAGACATTGTCTTGAGGCTCACCACACACACACACACACACACACACACACACACACACACACACACACACACACACACACCCTACTCCACTATGAATAAAATCCAATTTATTTACAAAGCCCTTTTTAGATGTCACAAAGTGCTATACAGAAACCCATTCTAAAAACCCAAACAGCAAGCAATGCAGATGTAGAATCTCCACTCAAGGTTGCATTGCATTCAAGACAGTAGAGAAGGCTGTGGTGTGAACTTTGGACGACATTTCAATCCCTTAAAAGTATCTTTGTGTAACAGAGCTCATGATGAAGTCTGCCTTCTGTCTGCCTGTCTGTCTGCCTGTCTGCCTGTCTGTCTGTCTGTCTGTCTGTCTGTCTGTCTGTCTGTCTGTCTGTCTGTCTGTCTGTCTGTCTGTCTGTCTGTCTGTCTGTCTGTCTGTCTGTCTGTCTGTCTGTCTGTCTGTCTGTCTGTCTGTCTGTCTGTCTGCTGATTCATATCTCAAACAAAGATGTGACCACTGACCAACCAGGCTACTGACTATAACACAGTGCTGTTGTGTGTGAGTGTGAGGGGGGTTCTTGAGTCCTCATCTGTCCTCAGAAATATGAATAATCAGATCCAGAAAGAATAGCAGAGAAGGAATCAGGTTAGTAGTTTATGATCTCTCTGTAAGGTAGTGTATGAAATATTAAAACTGTAATCTGTTTATCCAGGCTGAGAGAACATTGAGAGTGTGTGTGTGTGTGTGTGTCCATGCACGTGCATGCATATATTTTTGATTGAGGTACTTAAATCTCTGAAGGAGACAGTCAAAGTCAGAGGAGAGGAGAGGAGAGGGGGAGAGAGAGGGGGAGAGAGAGGAGGCGGGAGAGAGAGGGGGAGAAAGAGAGGGCAGGGGAGAGAGAGGGGTCAGGAGAAAGAGGAGGCGGGAGAGAGAGGGGGAGAAAGAGGAGCGGGAGAGAGGGGAGAGATAGAGGGTGGGGGGAGAGAGAGGGGGAGAGAGAGAGGGGGAGAGAGAGGGGAGAGAGAGGGTGGGGGGAGAGAGGGGTCGGGAGAAAGAGGAGGCGGGAGAGAGAGGGGGTGAGAGAGGAGGCGGGAGAGAGGGGGAGAGAGGGGGCGGGAGAGAGGGAGGGGGGGAGAGAGGAGGCAGGAGATAGAGGGGGAGAGAGAGGGGGGCGGGAGAGAGAGGTGGAGAGAGAGGGGCGGAGAGAGA
>NW_028164822.1:2500-10000 GCF_964263955.1 Coregonus lavaretus
GGGGATACTGCTGTAACTACTGCTACAGTGGGGTTGCTGAAGGGACAGCTCCTATTGAGGATACTGCTGTAACTACTTCTACAGTGGTGGTGCTGAAGGGACAGCTCCTGTTGAGGATACTGCTGTAACTACTGCTACAGTGGGGGTGCTGAAGGGACAGCTCCTATTGAGGATACTGCTGTAACTACTGCTACAGTGGGGGTGCTGAAGGGACAGCTCCTATTGAGGATACTGCTGTAACTACTGCTAGAGTGGGGGTGCAGAAGGGACAGCTCCTATTGAGGATATTGCTTGAGCATAACCTACAGCAGCCTGCTCAGTTGTGGTGCGGAACGGGCAGCTCCTGTTGGGGTCACTGCTGTAACTACTACTACTGCTGCTATTGCTGCTTCTGTTGTGTCTGTCACCACGCCAGCTGCCAATCTCTACTGAAGGCCTAAACATGGGCTGTTGTAACACAGTGAGAAAACGTTGCTGCTTCACCACATGTATCAATGTCTGCATTGACACTGCAGATGTCGAGGTGTTACCAACCTGCATAGAGCACTGACATATCCCACACCCCCGCAGAATTGAGTTGCCCCGTCCACCATCTCTGGACAGCCTAATGTATTTTCCTCATGCAGCTCTTTCTCTCTATTTTCTGCATCACTTCTCATCCCTGCAGACAAAGCTGGTTAAAATGACATCATTACCACCAGCTTACAACCAAAACGGACATAATTACAACCAGCTTGCAACCAGTACTGACGTCATTACAACCAGCTTACAACCAGTACTGACGTCATTACAACCAGCTTACAACCAGTACTGATGTCATTACAATCAGCTTACAACCAGAACTGACGTCATTACAAGCAGCTTACAACCAGTACTGACGTCATTACAACCAGCTTACAACCAAAACTGACGTAATTACAACCAGCTTACAACCAAAACTGACGTCTTTACAACCAGCTTACAACCAAAACTGACGTCATTACAACCAGTTTACAACCAGAACTGACGTACATACAACCAGCTTACAACCAGAACGGACGTCATTACAACCAGCTTACAAACAGTACTGACGTCATTACAACCAGCTTACAACCAGAACTGACGTCATTACAACCAGCTTATAACCAGAACTGCCCGTAGGGATAATAATAACAACTGTTAATCACTTTCCTATCCATGACCCGGTTAGGCCTACAACATCTTGCTCTAGAACTCCAGAAGTACTCTGCTCTGCAACCTGCTCCAATCTGTTCATGTCCTAACTGCTTTAACTGCAGATCAGTGGAGAGATACATTTTTGTACCACTCAGCGTGGAAAGTAGTGAATCTCTCCATGAAAATTTTTTCAACTTAAAAAAAAAGTGTCTACTCTGTCGCCAACTCGTTGCAATGGAGTGGAAAAGCGCCCTGTAAGTGGAATATCATAGCCATGAGCTCAGCTGTCATCTCCGAGATGCCTTGCATTTATTCATTCACAATCCGCCACTCTTTCTTTTTCACTCTCTATCTCCCACTGAGGCACCTCAAGTGCAGTAGCTGTACTCTAGAGCATGGTTTCCCAAACTCGGTCCTGTGGCCCCCCTGGGTGCACGTTTTGGTTTTTGCCCTAGCACTACACAGCTGATTAAAATAATCAAAGCTTGATGAGGAGTTGGTTATTTTAATCAGGTGTGTAGTGTCAGGGCAAAAACCAAAATGTGCACCCTGGGGTGGGGGTGGCAGGGCACAGGACCGAGTTTGGAAACCCTGCTCTAGAGTAGGGTTGGGTTCCAAATGGCACGATATTCCCTATATATAGTGCACTACTTTGACCAGGACCCCACCATGTAGGGAATAGGGTGCCATTTGGGACACAGCTTAGCTGTACAGTATCTGTATTCAAGTACTGTAGCTGTACACTAGAGTAGCTGTAAACAGTCTCATGGATAAAATACACTGTAGGAAATAGGAAGAATGGCACATTTCCAATGAAAACACAAGGGAATACAAGAGAAAACATGATTGTGGGGGGGTGGAAGAGACTGAGAGACTGTGTCATTAAAGCAGACCTTACAATATGTGGGCGGTTAAAGCTTTAAAGTGTGTTCTAGCGAATGTGTGTTAGGACGCAGGCAGGCAGCACTTTGGCTGTGTGTGTGTGTTTGCAAGTTTTTACACACACACAGTATTAACTGGAGTATCAGCCCACGCATGAACGAGCTCAGTCAATGAGCAGAGCAGTCTGAGCCTGTCTTGCATGGAGCACACCAGAGATATAATGGCCTGTTGGGTGTGCTGTAGCTGTGTGTGTGTGTGTGTGTGTGTGTGTGTGTGTGTGTGTGTGTGTGTGTGTGTGTGTGTGTGTGTGTGTGTGTGTGTGTGTGTGTGTGTGTGTGTGTGTGTGTGTGTGTGTGTAGGAAAATGTGGCGCCGGACAACGTGACCGGGAACATTTTCATTTACCAGCCATTTGAGAAATTTACCAGACCTACAGTACCAGTCAAAAGTTTGGACACACCTACTCATTCAAGGGTTTTTCTTAATTTTTTTTACTATTTTCTACATTGTAGGATAATAGTGAAGACATCAAAACTATGAAATAACACATATGGAATCTTGTAGTAGCCCAAAAAGTGTTCAACAAATCTAAATATATTTAAATTTGAGATTCTTCAAATAGCCACCATTTGCCTTGATGACAGCTTTTCACACTCTTGGCATTCTCTCAACCAGCTTCACCTGGAATGCTTTTCCAACAGTATTGAAGGAGTTCCCACATATGCTGAGCACTTGTTGGCTGCTTTTCCTTCACTCTGCTGTCCGACTCATCCCAAACCATCTCAATTGGGTTGAGGTCGGGGGATTGTGGAGGCCAGGTCATCTGATGCAGCACTCCATCACTCTCCTTCTTGGTAAAATAGCCCTTACACAGCCTGGAGGTGTGTTGGGTCATTGTCCTGTTGAAAAACAAATGATAGTCCCACTAAGCCCAAACCAGATGGGATGGCATATCGCTACAGAATGCTGTGGTAGCCATGCTGGTTAAGTGTGCCTTGAATTCTAAATAAATAACTGACAGTGTCACCAGCAAAGCACCCCCACACCATCACACCCCCACTTACATGCTTCACAGTGGGAACCACACATGCGGAGATCATCCATTTACCTACTCTGCGTCTCACAAAGACACGGTGGTTGGAACCAAAAATCTCCAATTTGGACTCATCAGACCCAAGGACAGATTTCCACTGGTCTAATGTCCATTGTTTGTGTTTCTTGGTCCAAGCAAGTCTCTTCTTATTATTGGTGTCCTTTAGTAGTGGTTTCTTTGCAGCAAAATTGACCATGAAGGCCTGATTCACGCAGTCTCCTCTGAACAGTTGATGTTGAGATGTGTCTGTTACTTGAACTCTTTGAAGCATTTATTTGGGCTGTAATCTGAGGTGCAGTTAACTCTAATGAACTCATCCTCTGCAGCAGAGGTAACTCTGGGTCTTCTTTTACTGTGACGGTCCTCATGAGAGCGAGTTTCATCATAGCGCTTGATGGTTTTTGCGACTGCACTTTCAAAGTTATTGAAATGTCCATATTGACTGAACTTCATGTCTTAAAGTAATGATGGACTGTTGTTTCTCTTTGCTTATTTGAGCTGTTCTTGCCCAAATATGGACTTGGTATTTTACCAAATAGGGCTATCTTCTGTATACCCCCCCTAACTTGTCACAACCCAACTGATTGGCTCAAACGCATTAAGAAGGAAAGAAATTCCACAAATGAACTTTTAACAAGGCACACCTGTTAATTGAAATGCATTCCAGTTGACTACCTCATGAAGCTGGTTGAGAGAATGCCAAGAGTGTCCAAACTTTTGACTGGTACTGTATATGTTTTCAAAATGAATACTGCCTCCAGCTCATATTGCAAAGTGGTGGGTGAAGCGTTGATAGCCTGCCTACAATTGCCTATGCACTTGAAGATGGCGCCGGAGTGGATGGCTGCCGTTTTATGGACTCTTAACCAACCGTGCTATTTTGTGTGTTTTTTCGCATCGTTTGTAACTTATTTTGTACATAATGTTGCTGCTACCGTCTCTTATGACTGAAAAGAGCTTCTGGACATCAGAACAGAGATTACTCACCTTGAACTGGACAAATAATTTTTATTTAATGAGTCGGACGAGAGGGATTTGCTCCAGACACCCGACAGGGCCCTCATCCCCGTCATTCGCTGTAGAAAGAAAAGGAGATATCGCAGAAGGAGATCGGGGTGCCTGCTAAGGAGCTGGCGACGAGTGGCTAATCTGCCTTTGCCATCGATACTATTGGCCAATTTACAACAGCTGGTGCACGATATCTAAGGAAGTCTCGAGGTTTTGCTCACCTGAGGTAGAGTATCTCATGATAAGCTGTAGAACACACTGAGCTAAAGGGTAGAGCCACCGCTTTCAAGGAGCGGGACTCTAACCCGGAAGCTTGTAAGAAATCCCGCTATGCCGTCCAACTAACCATCAAACAGGCAAAGCGTCAATACAGGACATCCGTAGCCGGTGTGAGCAAGACCTTTAAACAGGTCAACATTCACAAGGCTGATTACCAGGATGTGTACTCTGAGCATGCGCTGACCAACTGGCTAGTGTCTTCACTGACATTTTCAACCTCTCCCTGTCTGAGTCTGTAATACCAACATGTTTCAAGCAGACCACCATAGTCCCTGTGCCCAAGAACACTAAGGTAACCTGCCTAAATGACTACCGACCCGTAGCACTCACGTCTGTAGTCATGAAGTGCTTTGAAAAGCTGGTCATGGCTCACATCAACACTATTATCCCAGAAACCCTAGACCCACTCCAATTTGCATACCGCCCCAACAGATCCACAGATGATGCAATCCCTATTGCGCTCCAAACTGCCCTTTCACACCTGGACAAAAGGAACACCTATGTGAGAATGCTATTCATTGACTACAGCTCAGCGTTCAACACCATAGTGCCCTCAAAGCTCATCACTAAGCTAAGGACCCTGGGACTAAACACCTCCCTGTGCAACTGGATCCTGGACTTCCTGACGGGCCGCCCCCAGGTGGTAAGGGTAGCTAACAACACATCCGCCACACTGATCCTCAACACAGGGGCCCCTCAGTGGTGCATGCTCAGTCCCCTCCTGTACTCCCTGTTCACTCATGACTGCATGGCTAGGCACGACTACAACACCATCATTAAGTTTGCCGATGACACAACAGTGGTAGGCCTGATCACCGACAGCGACGAGACAGCCTATAGGGAGGAGGTCAGAGACCTGACCGTGTGGTGCCAGGACAACAACCTCTCCCTCAACGTGATCAAGATAAAGGAGATGATTGTGGACTACAGGAAAAAGAAGAGGACCGAGCATGCCCCCATTCTCATCGACGGGGCTGTAGTGGAACAGGTTAAGAGCTTCAAGTTCCTTGGTGTCCACATCAACAACAAACTAACATGGTCCAAGCACACCAAGACAGTCGGGAAGAGGGCACAACAAAACCTATTCCCCCTAAGGAGACTGAAAAGATTTGGCATGGGTCCTCAAAAGGTTCTACAGCTGCACCATCGAGAGCATCCTGACTGGTTGCATCACTGCCTGGTATGGCAACTGCTCGGCCTCCGACCGCAAGGCACTACAGAGGGTAGTGCGTACGGCCCAGTACATCACTGGGGCCAAGCTTCCTGCCATCCAGGACCTCTATGCCAGTGTGTGATTTGTTTTGGTATTCTTTCTTAAACCTGCATTGTTGGTTAAGGGCTTGTAAATAAGCATTTCACTGTAAGAATTACTTGACACTGTAGCATTTCACCTGTTGTATTCAGCGCATGTGACAAATACAATTTGATTTGATTTGATTTGAATGCCGAATGGGAGGCGTGTTTCAATTACCAGTTGAGAAATAAAAGAGTACCTCTTTTTAATCGTGGCCATCAATATCCCAGTGTCTGGTGGAAAGCGACTGAACCAGGTTTTCCTCTAGGATTTTGCGTGTGCTTAGCTCCATTCCATAAAAAAAATGTATCCTGAAAACTCCCCAGTCCGTAACGATTACAAGCATACCCATAACATGATGCAGCCGCCACTATGCTTGAAAGTATGTAGTGGTACTCAGTAATGTGTTGTATTGGATTAGCGATTATTAATTACACTTTGGATGGTGTATCAGCACACCTAATCACTACAAATATACAGGTGCCCTTCCTAACTCAGTTGCCGGAGAGGAAGGAAACCGCTCATGGATTTGACCAAGAGGCCAATGGTGATGTTTTTAAAAACAGTTACAGAGTTTAATGGATGTGATGGGAGATAACTGAGGATGGGTATGCTTGTCATTGGCAAGGACTAGGATATTTTTTGGGATAAAAAGAAACAGAATAGAGAACCACAGGCAAAATCCTAGAGGAAAACCTGGTTCAGTCTGCTTTCCAACAGACACTGTGAGACAAAATCACCTTTCAGCAGGACAATTACCTAAAACACAAGACCAAATATACACTGGAGTTGCTTACCATGATGACTTTGAATGTTCCTGAGTGGCCTAGTTTTAGTTTTGACTTCAATCGTCTTGAAAATCAATGGCAAGACTTGAAAATTGCTCTCTAGCAATGATCAACAACCAACTTGACAGAGCTTGAATCATTTTTTAAAAGAATAATGAGCAACTATTGTACAATCTAGGTGTGCTAAGCTCTGAGAAACTTACCCAGAAAGACTCACAGTTGTAGTCGCTGCCAAAAGTGATTCTAACATGTATTGACTCAGGGGGTTGAATACTGCGTTAGTGTTTTATTTTCTTCCACTTTGACATTACAGAGTATTTTGTGTAGATTGCTGAGAAAAAAATGACAACTAAATACATTTGAATCCCACTTTGTAACACAACAAAATGTGGAAAAAGTCCTCAGTCAATTAGTGAATTTCAAGCACAAATTCAACAACAAAGACCAGGGAGGTTTTCCTCTCTCTCTCTCTCTCTCTCTCTCTCTCTCTCTCTCTCTCTCTCTCTCTCTCTCTCTCTCTCTCTCTCTCTCTCTCTCTCTCTCTCTCTCTCTCTCTCTCTCTCTCTCTCTCTCTCTCTCTCTCTCTCAATTTCAATTCAAGGGCTTTATTGGCATGGGAAACGTATGTTAACATTGCCAAAGCAAGTGAAGTAGACAGTAAACAAAAGTGAAATACACAATAAATATTAACAGTAAACATTACACTCAGAAGTTCCAAAATAATAAAGACTCACTGAGTCTGTACATAGTCAAAGCTTTCCTTAAGTTTGGGTCAGTCACAGTGGTCAAGTATTCTGCCACTGTGTACGCTCTGTTTAGAGCCAAATAGCATTCTAGTTTGCTCTGTTTTTTTGTTAATTCTTTCCAATGTGTCAAGTAATTCTCTTTTAGTTTTCTCATGATTTGGTTGGGTCTAATTGTGTTGTTGTTGTTGTTGTTGTTGTCCTGGGGCTCTGTGTGGTCTGTTTGTGTTAGTGAACAGAGCCCCAGGACCAGCTTACT
>NW_028164822.1:12500-20430 GCF_964263955.1 Coregonus lavaretus
CATTGCAAGAGGTTTTAAAACGTTTTTTGTTATGTGCCCTAATGAACTTGCCTGATGACTCTTCCTGAATTTAATTCCGCTGCTCTATTGATCGCTCCATATATTCATTGTGGAAAAGAAACGCTAGTGGGCGTAGCCTTTTGGCGGAACGATGTGGATGGGTGGTCAGGCTACTAATGAACACAACCCAGGGGTGGAATTTAAAAAGTCACTCTTGGAAACTCTTTAAAATCACCCAGGATTTCAGCATAAAATGTATAATTTCATCTTGTGGTGTTATCTATATCAATGTGGTCTGTACATTTTAGAAAAAAGTTTTGCAATGGAAAACAAAAATGAGCGTTTCTTATTGGACAAATCCAGGTAGTCCCAGCCCTGACAGGGGTGTGTGTTGAAGCTGAAGCAGTGGCAGTGTGTGACCGACCATCCCCTTTGTCCTCCTGGCAAAGACAGACAGACAGACAGACAGACAGACAGACAGACAGACAGACAGACAGACAGACAGACAGACAGACAGACAGACAGACAGACAGACAGACAGACAGACAGACAGACAGACAGACAGACAGACAGACATCACTCTAATAGGGTGCACAGAGAGATAGAGAGTGAGAAAGGGGGGTTGGGTTGCCAGACGTGGATACTCGAGCACAGGTTAATCCACTAATTGGGAGCAGAGGGAGAAAGGTTGCCAGATTGTGATGGCCACCAGGAGGGGCCATTTAAGTGGGACATCTGTTCCTGTTGGAGAGGAGAGAGGAGATGCCGGGCGGGGCTCCCCTGACTTCATCTCATCCCTCTATCATCCCTCTATTTACACAAGGCCTCGTCTGGCCCCAGCAGCCCAGAGTCCCCCCTCTAGACTCCCTGTGGTTCCTCCCACACTACCAGTCTTTAATCAAAGAGACTACGAAATCTACTCAAAAATAGGGGTTTTGTTGTGGAACTAGTATGAAGAATCGGCATAGAAGCAAAGGGTTAGAACTCTGAATTCAACACAGATAAAAAGCTCTTCTTGGATGCAGGATTTCTTGTGGGAGCGCATGCTTGCTGTTTATGTAGATCCAGGGTTTTTAGATTGTAGCTTCAGTTTTATGATATCAGTAATACTCAGTAATATCAGTCATAATCATTTCCCAGCCAAAAGGAAGCAGGGTTGGCGTTTAGTCTGACTGAATTGAAAATGGAATTGGCCCTAACCCTGAAAGGAGAGCAGATTATAAGTGCAGAATCCTAATATGAGACCCACTCCGTGCTGGAATTACAATGTCATGCTTGTTTGTTTGTTTTTTGTAACCTTTATTTTACCAGGGAGGACATAATTGAGACCTAGGTTTCTTTTTCAAATGTGCCCTGCACAATACAACACAAATATACCTATCATACACAAAATATACATATAAATACAAAAACTCACTCATGGGAAGCACAAGTAAAACATCACAAATCACCTAGAAAAACAGTTACATTCCTCCACAAATAAGTCCCCAATCAATACTCTAAACTTCCCAAACAGCACCAGAACATTAAGATGAAATGTAAACGCAACATGTAAAGGGTTGGTCCCATGTTTCATGAGCTGAAATAAAAGAACGCAGGCATTTTCTATACGCACAAAAAGCTTGTTTCTCTCAAATTTTGTGCACAAATTTGTTCACATCCCTGTTAGTGACCATTTCTCCTTTGCATTTATCCACCTATCAAGAAGCTGATTAAACATAATTATAAAAGACCACTCTAAAATGTGCAGTTTTGTCACACAACACAATGCCACAGATGTCTCAAGTTTTGAGGGGGCGTGCAATTGGCATGTTGACTTCAGGAATGTCCACCAGAGCTGTTACCAGAGAATTTAATGTTAATTTCTCTACCATAAGCCGCCTCCAACGTCATTTTAGAACATTTGGCAGGACGTCCAACTGGCCTCACAACCGCAGACCACGTGTAACCACTCCAGCCCAGGACCTCCACATCCGGCTTCTTCACCTGCAGGATCGTCTGAGACTAGCCACCCGGACAGCTGATGATACTGTGGGTTTGCACAACCAAAGAATTTCTGCACAAACTGTCAGAAACTGACTCAGGGAAGCTCATCTGCGTGCTCGTCGTCCTCACCAGGGTCTTGATCTGACTGCAGTTCGGCGTCATAACCGACTTCAGTGGGCAAATGCTCACCTTCGATGGCCACTGGCATGCCCGGAGAAGTGTGCTCTTCACGGATAAATCCCAGTTTCAACTGTACCGGGCAGATGGCAGACAGCGTGTATGGCGTTGTGTGGGCGAGCGTTTTGCTGATGTCAACGTTGTGAACAGAGTGCCCCATGGTGGCGGTGGGGTTATGGTATGGGTAGGCATAAGCTATGGACAATGAACACAATTGCATTTTATCGATGGCAATTTGAATGCACAGAGATACCATGATGAGATCCTGAGGCCCATTGTCGTGCCATTCATCCGCCGCCATCACCTCATGTTTCAACATGATAATGCACAGCCCCATGTAGCAAGGATCTGTTCACAATTCCTGAAAGCTGAAAATGTCCCAGTTCTTCCATGGCCTGCATACTCACCAGACATGTCACCTATTGTGTTTAGGATACTCTGGATCGACGTGTACGACAGCGTGTTCCAGTTCCCGACAATATCCAGCAACTTTGCACAGCCATTGAAGTGGAGTGGGAGAACATTCCACAGGCCACAATCAACAGCCTGATCAACTCTATGCGAAGGAGATGTGTCGCGCTGCATGAGGCAAATGGTGGTCACACCAGATACTGACTGGCTTTCTGATCCACGCCCCTACCTTTACGTATCTGTATTCCCAGTCATGTGAAATCTGTAGATTAGGGCCTAATTAATTTATTTCAATTGACTGATTTCCTTATATGAACTGTAACTCAGTAAAATCTTTGAAATTGTTGCATGTTGCCTCATGGGTGTAATGTTATTAATATTTCTCATAATTTCATAGTTAATAAACAGTATTTCCAAAAAAACATAGAAAATCCTGTGTTTTTATATCAAACGGTTTTGTTATATTTCAGTCTTCTGTGATGTATATAAAGTGTAATATTGGGATGCAAACTCAAAATTGAATACATTTCAACTCTATATCTGACATAGTACAGCTGTCTTCTTTTTTGTAAGCCCATAACCATGTGTGTGAGGTGTATACTTTAGTTTCAAAGTAGATTTGTTTAAGACTATCAAGAAACACTCTGTGTGACCCTGATTTAGCCCACTGCAATAAAATATTAATTAATTTTCACTATGAAGCTAAATAAATTATTGGAATGAAATGCTGTGATCTGATTGGTGGTTGGTCTTGCCCCTCAGGGTACGCCATACTGCAGGCCATCATGGAGAAGGCGGGTCAGAACAGCTGGCAGGTGAGCGCCATATGCGTGGAGAACTTCGACGATGCTGCCTACCGCCGGCTCCTGGAGGACCTGGACCGACGGCAGGAGAAGAAGTTTGTCATCGACCTGGAGGCGGAGAGACTCACCAACATGCTGGAGCAGGTGAGATCAGTCAGCCAATCAGTCATGGCAGGCAGGCAGGCAGTTAGGCGGGCAGGCATTTAGGGAGTTAGGCAGTTAGGCAGTTAGGGAGTTAGGCAGTTAGGCAGTTAGGGAGTTAGGGAGTTAGGCAGTTAGGGAGTTAGGGAGTTAGGCAGTTAGGGAGGTAGGCAGTTAGGGAGTTAGGCAGTTAAGGAGTTAGGGAGTTAGGGAGTTAGGGAGTTAGGCAGTTAAGAAGTTAGGCAGTTAAGGAGTTAGGGAGTTAGGCAGTTAGGGAGTTAGGCAGTTAGGGAGTTAGGCAGTTAGGGAGTTAGGCAGTTAGGGAGTTAGGGAGTTAGGGAAGTAGGCAGTTAAGGAGTTAGGCAGTTAGGGAGTTAGGCAGTTAAGGAGTTAGGGAGTTAAGGAGTTAGGTAGTTAGGGAGTTAGGCAGTTAAGACGTTAGGCAGTTAGGGAGTTAGGCAGTTAGGGAGTTAGGCAGTTAGGGAGTTAGGGAGTTAGGCAGTTAAGAAGTTAGGCAGTTAAGGAGTTAGGGAGTTAGGCAGTTAGGGAGTTAGGGAGTTAGGCAGTTAGGGAGTTAGGGAGTTAGGCAGTTAAGAAGTTAGGCAGTTAAGGAGTTAGGGAGTTAGGCAGTTGGGGAGTTAGGGAGTTAGGCAGTTAGGGAGTTAGGGAGTTAGGGAGTTAGGCAGTTAAGAAGTTAGGCAGTTAGGCAGTTAGGGAGTTAGGCAGTTAGGCAGTTAAGAAGTTAGGCAGTTAAGGAGTTAGGGAGTTAGGCAGTTAGGGAGTTAGGGAGTTAGGCAGTTAGGGAGTTAGGGAGTTAGGCAGTTAGGGTGTTAGGGAGTTAGGCAGTTAGGGAGTTAGGCAGTTAGGGAGTTAGGCAGTTAAGGAGTTAGGGAGTTAAGGAGTTAGGTAGTTAGGGAGTTAGGCAGTTAAGACGTTAGGCAGTTAGGGAGTTAGGCAGTTAGGGAGTTAGGCAGTTAGGGAGTTAGGGAGTTAGGCAGTTAAGAAGTTAGGCAGTTAAGGAGTTAGGGAGTTAGGCAGTTAGGGAGTTAGGGAGTTAGGCAGTTAGGGAGTTAGGGAGTTAGGCAGTTAAGAAGTTAGGCAGTTAAGGAGTTAGGGAGTTAGGCAGTTGGGGAGTTAGGCAGTTAGGGAGTTAGGGAGTTAGGCAGTTAAGAAGTTAGGCAGTTAGGCAGTTAGGGAGTTAGGCAGTTAGGCAGTTAAGAAGTTAGGCAGTTAAGGAGTTAGGGAGTTAGGCAGTTAGGGAGTTAGGGAGTTAGGCAGTTAGGGAGTTAGGGAGTTAGGCAGTTAAGAAGTTAGGCAGTTAAGGAGTTAGGCAGTTAGGCAGTTAGGGAGTTAGGGAGTTAGGCAGTTAGGGAGTTAGGGAGTTAGGCAGTTAAGAAGTTAGGCAGTTAAGGAGTTAGGGAGTTAGGCAGTTAGGGAGTTAGGCAGTTAGGGCGTTAGGGAGTTAGGCAGTTAGGGAGTTAGGGAGTTAGGCAGTTAAGAAGTTAGGCAGTTAAGGAGTTAGGGAGTTAGGCAGTTAGGGAGTTAGGGAGTTAGGGAGTTAGGCAGTTAGGGAGTTAGGCAGTTAGGGAGTTAGGGAGTTAGGCAGTTAGGGAGTTAGGGAGTTAGGCAGTTAAGAAGTTTGAGAGGCTCACCAACATGCTGGAGTAGGTCAATCAATCAATCAATGAATCTATACAGTCTAAAACAGGTGACAGCTCCATTTGGTAAAGCAAATGACTAGAGGAGACATTATTCTTTCATTTTAATTTGAGAGCTGCAGTGGATTTTACAGTTCTAGAGTGCTTATTTGAATTACGTTGAATTAATTAGCTGCAAACATGATTAATTAATATTTAGTGGTACAATCTGAGATGGCCCAGATTGTACCAAACGCAATTGTGCCATATTTTACTATACAGTCTCAACATAATCATTCAGGTTTAGGTATATTCAATCTATTAGGTCAAATTCTAGGATGTTTGGATATCTTCTGGCGCCACTCAGTAGTCAGAGTTATGAACCGAATAACCCTCTTCTCTGTTTCATAGTGTACTCAGCCGCCGTCCCCCAGGCAACCAATATCTCACTTTTCAATCATTTAATAAATCTCAGCTCCGGCATCTGTCAATGTGCTAACGACTCTGTGTGTATGAGAGTGTGTGCGAGTCAGCATGTGTGTTTGGTGTGCTTGTGTGTGAGCCCCAGACACACCTCCAACAGTACCCATCGTATCTCAGTAGGCCTCAGTACACACAACATCTTGAACAGCAGGTCACATCTAATGTATTGTTTGGTTATTCAGCAGTATCTCGTGTATCCCTAGTATCACCAGAGATGCATAGCTTCTTTTCAACTACCCTCCAGTGTTATTGTTTCCAAACCGTTTTTTGGTTTCGTTCCCTGGTTATTTAGCAATGTCCAGAAAAATCTGGCTAGCATTTTTGGAGAATGGAGCACTGCTAGTGGAAACAAATTGTATTTGTTAGCAGTGCATTCAAACACATTAGGCTACATCTTTAAACAAACAACAATGAATGCTTTACAGAGCATTTATAAAGTTTTCATCATCACTACATAGATACTGTACCTCACAAATCATCTATAAGCCAAGTCATACTACATGGTGACATAAGCAACAGGGTCGCTGCTATCCGGGACCCTTGGGACATCCCAACTCTGACATTACCCCATTGAAGTTGAAATTTAAAGTGGTTAAGGTTAGGGTTAGGTTAGGGTTATGGTTAGGGTAAAAGTAGGGGTTAAGTTTAGGGTTAGGGTTTAACAGCTGTCTTGAGTTCAATGTCTGTTTAGCTACTTGAGATCTGCTTGTGTTCAATGAATCAATGAACATTCTCTGTGCCATGCCAGGAGAATTTTCATATTCCCTACTAGCTGGCCTCCGAGAGTGTCTGTCTGTCTGTCTCCTGGTGTGGCACGCATCCGGATGCCTACTCATTGGTTTAGACAGTCTGCACATCTGATTTGACTCCCCATGAAAGACAATGTTGACGCGATGCCAAGCCGCACACACTGGGGTGTCATTCAACTGACAGCCAATTAAGCTTGCTAATGCTAATCCAGTCGGGTTCACGCAACGTTTGTCGAACGTTTGTCCCTTTCCAGTCGAGTTGACTTAATATTTCTCTAACGTTTCTCCCTCCCTTCTCTCGCAGATTGTCAGTGTCGGAAAACATGTCAAAGGCTACCATTACATCATGGCTAACTTGGTGAGGGAAAAAATCATTGCATGTCTTGACTACACCCTTCTTCTCTCTCTCTCTCTCTCTCTCTCTCGTCTCTCTCTCTCTCTCTCTCTCTCTCTCTCTCTCTCTCTCTCTCTCTCTCTCTCTCTCTCTCTCTCTCTCTCTCTTTCTCTCTCTCTCTCTCTCTCTCTCTCACTCTCTCTCCCCCCCTCTCTTCACGTCTATGTATTTAGTATTCAGCCCATTTCCACAGTGACAGTGTATTAATGATGTCCAGAGCAGGGACAGCTCAGTGTGTGTGTGTGTGTGTGTGTATCTGTGTGTGAGTAGTTGAGTATGTGTGTGTGCATCTACGTGCGTGTGTGTGTGTGTGTGCATGCGTGAGTGACTGTGTGTGTATGTGTGTGTGTGACAGTACTGAGGCATCGGAGCACTGGGCTGGGAGAGATACTGTTGGCACAATCCTTCTTACTAGCCCTCTGCTGCAGAAGCAGGGCGTCGACAGAAATCAGGCTCAGCCGGTGATCCCAGTTCTTAGAAAAGGGGAAAAAACTGTCTGGTATCCTTTTTGTTGCGGTATAAACATACAGTGTTCTGCCTCTCTCCCACTCCCTCTTTCTCTTCCTCTCTCTCTCTCCTCTGTTTATTTCTCTCCCTCTTTCTCTTTACTTCTCTCCATAAATGTCTTTCTCTCCCTCTCTCTCTCTCTCGATATCTCTCTATCTCTGCCCTCTGCATACCTACATCCATCCCTAACTCCCCGTCTCCCCTCCTCTCTCTCTCTCTCTCTCTCTCTCTCCTCTCGATCTCTGCCCTCTGCATACCTACATCCATCCCTAACTCCCCGTCTCCCCTCCCTCCCCTCCCTCTCCTCTCTCTCTCCTCTCTCTCTCGATCTCTGCCCTGCATACCTACATCCATCCCTAACTCCCCGTCTCCCCTCCCTCCCCCCCCTCTCTCTCTCGATCTCTGCCCTCTGCATACCTACCCTCTCCTCCTCTCTCCTCTCTCTCTCCTCTCTCTCGATCTCTGCCTCTGCATACCTACATCCATCCCTAACCTCCCCGTCTCCCCTCCCTCCCCTCTCTCTCTCTCTCTCTCTCTCTCGTCCTCTCTCCTTCTCTGCCTCCTCTTCCATACCTAGCACTACATCCTACCCTAACTCTCTCCGTCTCCCCTCCCTCCTCTCTCTTTCTCTCTCTCGATCTC
>NW_028164821.1:0-10000 GCF_964263955.1 Coregonus lavaretus
CATGCAGTGAGCTGCAGTCTCAGTCCCGAGTGAGAGATGGTTTGAGCGGACACAGAGTGTGGGCCTGTAGGCATGGAGGTCGGGGAGGCCCATGCAGTGAGCTGCAGTCTCAGTCCGAGTGAGAGATGGTTTGAGCGGACACGGAGTGTGGGCCTGGAGGCATGGAGGTCGGGGAGGCCCATGCAGTGAGCTGCAGTCTCAGTCCGAGTGAGAGATGGTTTGAGCGGACACAGAGTGTGGGCCTGGAGGCATGGAGGTCGGGGAGGCCCATGCAGTGAGCTGCAGTCTCAGTCCGAGTGAGAGATGGTTTGAGCGGACACGGAGTGTGGGCCTGGAGGCATGGAGGTCGGGGAGGCCCATGCAGTGAGCTGCAGTCTCAGTCCGAGTGAGAGATGGTTTGAGCGGACACGGAGTGTGGGCCTGGAGGCCATGGAGGTCGGGGACGCCCATGCAGTGAGCTGCAGTCTCAGTCCGAGTGAGAGATGGTTTGAGCGGACACGGAGTGTGGGCCTGGAGGCATGGAGGTCGGGGACGCCCATGCAGTGAGCTGCAGTCTCAGTCCGAGTGAGAGATGGTTTGAGCGGACACGGAGTGTGGGCCTGGAGGCATGGAGGTCGGGGACGCCCATGCAGTGAGCTGCAGTCTCAGTCCGAGTGAGAGATGGTTTGAGCGGACACGGAGTGTGGGCCTGGAGGCATGGAGGTCGGGGACGCCCATGCAGTGAGCTGCAGTCTCAGTCCGAGTGAGAGATGGTTTGAGCGGGCAGGGAGTGTGGGCTTGGTGGTCGTGGTTCTGGAGCCCAGGCCATCCAGGGAGTGAGCTGCAGTCTGAGGCCGAGTGAGAGAGGGTTTGAGTGGGCAGGGAGTGTGGGCTTGGTGGTCGTGGTTCTGGAGCCCAGGCCATCCAGGGAGTGAGCTGCAGTCTGAGGCCGAGTGAGAGAGGGTTTGAGTGGGCAGGGAGTGTGGGCTTGGTGGTCGTGGTTCTGGAGCCCAGGCCATCCAGGGAGTGAGCTGCAGTCTCAGGCCGAGTGAGAGAGGGTTTCACTGGGCAGGGAGTGTGGGCTTGGTGGTCGTGGTTCTGGAGCCCAGGCCATCCAGGGAGTGAGCTGCAGTCTCAGGCCGAGTGAGAGAGGGTTTCACTGGGCATGGAGTGTAGAGATGGAGGCAATGAGCTCCAGAGGTCACAAAGGTCAATGTGGGCCTGCATGGCTGTCAGCAGGGCCACAGAGAGAAGGCCCAAGTGAATAGGTGTGTCTGTGTGAGTGAGTGAACCTGTCTCATAGGGGGGCAGAGCAGGCATCCCCTTTGGGGGCTGTCTGCTCTGTCCCCCTTTTTTTTTGGCCTCCTGGGAGTAAGCTGTACTCTCAAGCCCATGTGAGAGAGGCTTTTAATGGGAAGAGAGAGTTTAAAAAGAGGCATGGAGCTCCAGAGGTCACAAAGGTCAATGTGGGCCTGCATGGATGTCAGCAGGGCATGAGGGAGAAGGCCCAAGTGAATAGGTGTGTCTGTGTGAGTGAGTGAACCTGTCTCATAGGGGGGCAGAGCAGGCATCCCCTTTGGGGGCTGTCTGCTCTGTCCCCCTTTTTTTTTGGCCTCCTATACCTCTGGAGGTCAAGGGAGTAAGCTGTACTCTCAAGCCCATGGGAGAGAGGGTTTTAATAGGGAGAGAGTGATTAAAAAGAGGCATGGTGCTCCAGGGGAGTGAGCTGTACTCTCATGCCCATGGGAGATGCCCTTTACTAGGCAGGGAGTTTAGAACAAGGTGCATGGAGCTCCAGAGGTCACAAAGGTCAATGTGGGCCTGCATGGATGTCAGCAGGGCATGAGGGAGAAGGCCCAAGTGAATAGGTTTGTCTGTGTGTGTCTGTGTGAGTGAGTGAGTGAGTGTGTGTGTGAACCTTTCCCACAGGAGGGCAGCACTGTGCAGGCAGCTCCAATGGAGGCTGGCTGCTCTGTGCCCATGTATTATTTGTTCTCTCTCTCTCTCTCTCCCCTTTCTTCTGGCCTGCTGGATCACTTTTGTGTGTGGAGGGCTGGACTCTGTCTCACCCATCCCAGCCATGGGCACCCAGAATGCCCATGTGTGAGTCAGGAGCCCTCCCCTGGTTCTCCTAGTGAAAATGACCTGTGGCGCCCCCCTGTGGATGGATCTTGGTGGGGGTGCTTGGACCCCTCTTGGGGTCTCCCCCAAGCCAGCCATGCCGGCCATGGGCACCCAAAACCCCCATGTGTGAGTGAACAGCCTCCCCAGTGTCCCCCTAGTGAAATCAGGCTTAAAGTGACCTGTGGCGCCCCCCTGTGGATGGATCTTGGTGGGGGTGCTTGGACCCCTTCTTGGGGTCTCCCCCAAGCCAGCCATGCCGGCCATGGGCACCCAAAACCCCCATGTGTGAGTGAACAGCCTCCCCAGTGTACCCATAGTGAAATCAGGCTTAAAGTGACCTGTGGCGCCCCCCTGTGGATGGATCTTGGTGGGGGTGCTTGGACCCCTTCTTGGGGTCTCCTCCAAGCCAGCCATGCCGACCATGGGCACCCAAAACCCCCATGTGTGAGTGAACAGCCTCCCCAGTGTACCCATAGTGAAATCAGGCTTAAAGTGACCTGTGGCGCCCCCCTGTGGATGGATCTTGGTGGGGGTGCTTGGACCCCTTCTTGGGGTCTCCCCCAAGCCAGCCATGCCGGCCATGGGCACCCAAAACCCCCATGTGTGAGTGAACAGCCTCCCCAGTGTACCCATAGTGAAATCAGGCTTAAAGTGACCTGTGGCGCCCCCCTGTGGATGGATCTTGGTGGGGGTGCTTGGACCCCTTCTTGGGGTCTCCTCCAAGCCAGCCATGCCGACCATGGGCACCCAAAACCCCCATGTGTGAGTGAACAGCCTCCCCAGTGTACCCATAGTGAAATCAGGCTTAAAGTGACCTGTGGCGCCCCCCTGTGGATGGATCTTGGTGGGGGTGCTTGGACCCCTTCTTGGGGTCTCCTCCAAGCCAGCCATGCCGACCATGGGCACCCAAAACCCCCATGTGTGAGTGAACAGCCTCCCCAGTGTACCCATAGTGAAATCAGGCTTAGTGACCTGTGGCGCCCCCCTGTGGATGGATCTTGGTGGGGGTGCTTGGACCCCTTCTTGGGGTCTCCCCCAAGCCAGCCATGCCGGCCATGGGCACCCAAAACCCCCATGTGTGAGTGAACAGCCTCCCCAGTGTACCCATAGTGAAATCAGGCTTAAAGTGACCTGTGGCGCCCCCCTGTGGATGGATCTTGGTGGGGGTGCTTGGACCCCTTCTTGGGGTCTCCTCCAAGCCAGCCATGCCGACCATGGGCACCCAAAACCCCCATGTGTGAGTGAACAGCCTCCCCAGTGTACCCATAGTGAAATCAGGCTTAAAGTGACCTGTGGCGCCCCCCTGTGGATGGATCTTGGTGGGGGTGCTTGGACCCCTTCTTGGGGTCTCCCCCAAGCCAGCCATGCCGGCCATGGGCACCCAAAACCCCCATGTGTGAGTGAACAGCCTCCCCAGTGTACCCATAGTGAAATCAGGCTTAAAGTGACCTGTGGCGCCCCCCTGTGGATGGATCTTGGTGGGGGTGCTTGGACCCCTTCTTGGGGTCTCCTCCAAGCCAGCCATGCCGACCATGGGCACCCAAAACCCCCATGTGTGAGTGAACAGCCTCCCCAGTGTACCCATAGTGAAATCAGGCTTAAAGTGACCTGTGGCGCCCCCCTGTGGATGGATCTTGGTGGGGGTGCTTGGACCCCTTCTTGGGGTCTCCTCCAAGCCAGCCATGCCGACCATGGGCACCCAAAACCCCCATGTGTGAGTGAACAGCCTCCCCAGTGTACCCATAGTGAAATCAGGCTTAAAGTGACCTGTGGCGCCCCCCTGTGGATGGATCTTGGTGGGGGTGCTTGGACCCCTTCTTGGGGTCTCCCCCAAGCCAGCCATGCCGGCCATGGGCACCCAAAACCCCCATGTGTGAGTGAACAGCCTCCCCAGTGTACCCATAGTGAAATCAGGCTTAAAGTGACCTGTGGCGCCCCCCTGTGGATGGATCTTGGTGGGGGTGCTTGGACCCCTTCTTGGGGTCTCCTCCAAGCCAGCCATGCCGACCATGGGCACCCAAAACCCCCATGTGTGAGTGAACAGCCTCCCCAGTGTACCCATAGTGAAATCAGGCTTAAAGTGACCTGTGGCGCCCCCCTGTGGATGGATCTTGGTGGGGGTGCTTGGACCCCTTCTTGGGGTCTCCTCCAAGCCAGCCATGCCGACCATGGGCACCCAAAACCCCCATGTGTGAGTGAACAGCCTCCCCAGTGTACCCATAGTGAAATCAGGCTTAAAGTGACCTGTGGCGCCCCCCTGTGGATGGATTCGGCTGTGGGTGCTTGGACCCCTTCTCGGGGTCCCCCCCAAGCCAGCCATGCCGGCCATGGGCACCCAAAACCCCCATGTGTGAGTGAAC
The DNA here is from genome assembly GCF_964263955.1 of Coregonus lavaretus. Lineage (NCBI taxonomy): Eukaryota > Metazoa > Chordata > Actinopteri > Salmoniformes > Salmonidae > Coregonus > Coregonus lavaretus. Next base: position 4,464 of record NW_028164821.1, read on the forward strand.
AGCCTCCCCAGTGTACCCATAGTGAAATCAGGCTTAAAGTGACCTGTGGCGCCCCCCTGTGGATGGATTCGGCTGTGGGTGCTTGGACCCCTTCTCGGGGTCCCCCCCAAGCCAGCCATGCCGGCCATGGGCACCCAAAACCCCCATGTGTGAGTGAACAGCCTCCCCTGTGTCCCCATAGTGAAATCCGGCATAAAGTGACCTGTGGCGCCCCCCTGTGGATGGATTCGGCTGTGGGTGCTTGGACCCCTTCTTGGGGTCTCCTCCAAGCCAGCCATGCCGACCATGGGCACCCAAAACCCCCATGTGTGAGTGAACAGCCTCCCCTGGGTACCCATAGTGAAATCAGGCTTAAAATGACATGTGGCGCCCCCCTGTGGATAGATCCGGCTGTGGGTGCTTGGACCCCTTCTTGGGGTCCCCCCCAAGCCATCCATGCCGACCATGGGCACCCCAAACCCCCATGTGTGAGTGAACAGCCTCCCCTGGGTACCCATAGTGAAATCAGGCTTAAAATGACATGTGGCGCCCCCCTGTGGATAGATCCGGCTGTGGGTGCTTGGACCCCTTCTTGGGGTCCCCCCCAAGCTGGCCATGCCTTCAATGGGCACCCAAAACCCCCATGTGTGAGTGAACAGCCTCCCCTGGGTACCCATAGTGAAATCCGGCCTAAAGTGACATGTGGCGCCCCCCTGTGGATGGATCCGGCTGTGGGGTCTTGGACCCCTTCTTGGGGTCCCCCCCAAGCCAGCCATGCCGACCATGGGCACCCAAAACCCCCATGTGTGAGTGAAAAGCCTCCCCTGGGTCCCCATAGTGAAATCCGGCCTACAATGACCTGTGGCGCCCCCCTGTGGATGGATCCGGCTGTGGGGTCTTGGACCCCTTCTTGGGGTCCCCCCCAAGCCAGCCATGCCGACCAAGGGCACCCAAAACCCCCATGTGTGAGTGAAAAGCCTCCCCTGGGTCCCCATAGTGAAATCAGGCTTAAAGTGACCTGTGGCGCCCCCCTGTGGATGGATCTTGGTGGGGGTGCTTGGACCCCTTCTTGGGGTCTCCTCCAAGCCAGCCATGCCGACCAAGGGCACCCAAAACCCCCATGTGTGAGTGAACAGCCTCCCCAGTGTACCCCTAGTGAAATCCGGCCTAAAGTGACCTGTGGCGCCCCCCTGTGGATGGATTCGGCTGTGGGTGCTTGGACCCCTTCTTGGGGTCTCCCCCAAGCCAGCCATGCCGACCATGGGCACCCAAAACCCCCATGTGTGAGTGAACAGCCTCCCCTGGGTCCCCATAGTGAAATCCGGCCTAAAATGACCTGTGGCGCCCCCCTGTGGATGGATCTGGATGGGGGTGCTTGGACCCCTTCTTGGGGTCTCCTCCAAGCCAGCCATGCCGACCATGGGCACCCAAAACCCCCATGTGTGAGTGAACAGCCTCCCCTGGGTCCCCATAGTGAAATCCGGCCTAAAATGACCTGTGGCGCCCCCCTGTGGATGGATCTGGATGGGGGTGCTTGGACCCCTTCTTGGGGTCTCCTCCAAGCCAGCCATGCCGACCATGGGCACCCAAAACCCCCATGTGTGAGTGAACAGCCTCCCCTGGGTCCCCATAGTGAAATCCGGCCTAAAGTGACCTGTGGCGCCCCCCTGTGGATGGATCTGGATGGGGGTGCTTGGACCCCTTCTTGGGGTCACCCCCAAGCCGGCCATGGGCACCCAAAACCCCCATTTGTGAGTTAAGATCATCCCCTGGTTCCCCTAGTGAAATCAGGCTTAAAATGACATGTGGCGCCCCCCTGTGGATGGATCCGGGTGTGGGGTCTTGGACCCACTCTTGGGGTCACCCCCAAGCCGGCCAAGGGCACCCAAAACCCCCATGTGTGAGGTAATAGCCTCCCCTGGTTCTCCTAGTGTCCGCCGGCGGTTTACCATATGGGGGTGTCTGACCACCAACCCAATCCGAGAAAAGTGCATCAAAATCGGCCTTCCGGGAGCCAGGAGTCGGTCCCTGGTTCTCCTAATGTCAACCGGATGATTTCCATATGGGGGTGTCTGACCACCAACCCAATCCGAGAAAAGTGCATCAAAATCGGCCTTCCGGGAGCCAGGAGTCGGTCCCTGGTTCTCCTGGTGTCAACCGGATGGTTTCCATATGGGGGTGTCTGACCACCAACCCAATCCGAGAAAAGTGCATCAAAATCGGCCTTCCGGGAGCCAGGAGTCGGTCCCTGGTTCTCCTGTTGTCAACCGGATGATTTCCATATGGGGGTGTCTGACCACCAACCCAATCCGAGAAAAGTGCATCAAAATCGGCCTTCCGGGAGCCAGGAGTCGGTCCCTGGTTCTCCTAATGTCAACCGGATGATTTCCATATGGGGGTGTCTGACCACCAACCCAATCCGAGAAAAGTGCATCAAAATCGGCCTTCCGGGAGCCAGGAGTCGGTCCCTGGTTCTCCTAATGTCAACCGGATGATTTCCATATGGGGGTGTCTGACCACCAACCCAATCCGAGAAAAGTGCATCAAAATCGGCCTTCCGGGAGCCAGGAGTCGGTCCCTGGTTCTCCTGTTGTCAACCGGATGATTTCCATATGGGGGTGTCTGACCACCAACCCAATCCGAGAAAAGTGCATCAAAATCGGCCTTCCGGGAGCCAGGAGTCGGTCCCTGGTTCTCCTGTTGTCAACCGGATGATTTCCATATGGGGGTGTCTGACCACCAACCCAATCCGAGAAAAGTGCATCAAAATCGGCCTTCCGGGAGCCAGGAGTCGGTCCCTGGTTCTCCTGTTGTCAACCGGATGATTTCCATATGGGGGTGTCTGACCACCAACCCAATCCGAGAAAAGTGCATCAAAATCGGCCTTCCGGGAGCCAGGAGTCGGTCCCTGGTTCTCCTGTTGTCAACCGGATGATTTCCATATGGGGGTGTCTGACCACCAACCCAATCCGAGAAAAGTGCATCAAAATCGGCCTTCCGGGAGCCAGGAGTCGGTCCCTGGTTCTCATAGTGTCAACCGGATGGTTTCCATATGGGGGTGTCTGACCACCAACCCAATCCGAAAAAAGTGCATCAAAATCGGCCTTCCGGGAGCCAGGAGTCGGTCCCTGGTTCTCATAGTGTCAACCGGATGATTTCCATATGGGGGTGTCTGACCACCAACCCAATCCGAGAAAAGTGCATCAAAATCGGCCTTCCGGGAGCCAGGAGTCGGTCCCTGGTTCTCATAGTGTCAACCGGATGATTTCCATATGGGGGTGTCTGACCACCAACCCAATCCGAGAAAAGTGCATCAAAATCGGCCTTCCGGGAGCCAGGAGTCGGTCCCTGGTTCTCATAGTGTCAACCGGATGATTTCCATATGGGGGTGTCTGACCACCAACCCAATCCGAGAAAAGTGCATCAAAATCGGCCTTCCGGGAGCCAGGAGTCGGTCCCTGGTTCTCCTGTTGTCAACCGGATGATTTCCATATGGGGGTGTCTGACCACCAACCCAATCCGAGAAAAGTGCATCAAAATCGGCCTTCCGGGAGCCAGGAGTCGGTCCCTGGTTCTCCTGTTGTCAACCGGATGATTTCCATATGGGGGTGTCTGACCACCAACCCAATCCGAGAAAAGTGCATCAAAATCGGCCTTCCGGGAGCCAGGAGTCGGTCCCTGGTTCTCCTGTTGTCAACCGGATGATTTCCATATGGGGGTGTCTGACCACCAACCCAATCCGAGAAAAGTGCATCAAAATCGGCCTTCCGGGAGCCAGGAGTCGGTCCCTGGTTCTCATAGTGTCAACCGGATGGTTTCCATATGGGGGTGTCTGACCACCAACCCAATCCGAAAAAAGTGCATCAAAATCGGCCTTCCGGGAGCCAGGAGTCGGTCCCTGGTTCTCATAGTGTCAACCGGATGATTTCCATATGGGGGTGTCTGACCACCAACCCAATCCGAGAAAAGTGCATCAAAATCGGCCTTCCGGGAGCCAGGAGTCGGTCCCTGGTTCTCATAGTGTCAACCGGATGATTTCCATATGGGGGTGTCTGACCACCAACCCAATCCGAGAAAAGTGCATCAAAATCGGCCTTCCGGGAGCCAGGAGTCGGTCCCTGGTTCTCATAGTGTCAACCGGATGATTTCCATATGGGGGTGTCTGACCACCAACCCAATCCGAGAAAAGTGCATCAAAATCGGCCTTCCGGGAGCCAGGAGTCGGTCCCTGGTTCTCCTGTTGTCAACCGGATGATTTCCATATGGGGGTGTCTGACCACCAACCCAATCCGAGAAAAGTGCATCAAAATCGGCCTTCCGGGAGCCAGGAGTCGGTCCCTGGTTCTCCTGTTGTCAACCGGATGATTTCCATATGGGGGTGTCTGACCACCAACCCAATCCGAGAAAAGTGCATCAAAATCGGCCTTCCGGGAGCCAGGAGTCGGTCCCTGGTTCTCCTGTTGTCAACCGGATGATTTCCATATGGGGGTGTCTGACCACCAACCCAATCCGAGAAAAGTGCATCAAAATCGGCCTTCCGGGAGCCAGGAGTCGGTCCCTGGTTCTCATAGTGTCAACCGGATGGTTTCCATATGGGGGTGTCTGACCACCAACCCAATCCGAAAAAAGTGCATCAAAATCGGCCTTCCGGGAGCCAGGAGTCGGTCCCTGGTTCTCATAGTGTCAACCGGATGATTTCCATATGGGGGTGTCTGACCACCAACCCAATCCGAGAAAAGTGCATCAAAATCGGCCTTCCGGGAGCCAGGAGTCGGTCCCTGGTTCTCATAGTGTCAACCGGATGATTTCCATATGGGGGTGTCTGACCACCAACCCAATCCGAGAAAAGTGCATCAAAATCGGCCTTCCGGGAGCCAGGAGTCGGTCCCTGGTTCTCATAGTGTCAACCGGATGGTTTCCATATGGGGGTGTCTGACCACCAACCCAATCCGAGAAAAGTGCATCAAAATCGGCCTTCCGGGAGCCAGGAGTCGGTCCCTGGTTCTCATAGTGTCAACCGGATGGTTTCCATATGGGGGTGTCTGACCACCAACCCAATCCGAAAAAAGTGCATCAAAATCGGCCTTCCGGGAGCCAGGAGTCGGTCCCTGGTTCTCATAGTGTCAACCGGATGGTTTCCATATGGGGGTGTCTGACCACCAACCCAATCCGAAAAAAGTGCATCAAAATCGGCCTTCCGGGAGCCAGGAGTCGGTCCCTGGTTCTCATAGTGTCAACCGGATGGTTTCCATATGGGGGTGTCTGACCACCAACCCAATCCGAAAAAAGTGCATCAAAATCGGCCTTCCGGGAGCCAGGAGTCGGTCCCTGGTTCTCCTGTTGTCAACCGGATGATTTCCATATGGGGGTGTCTGACCACCACCCCAATCCGAAAAAAGTGCATCAAAATCGGCCTCCGTGAGCCAGGAGTCGGTCCCTGGTTCTCCTGGTGTCCGCCGGCGGACAACCATGTTGGGGTGTCTGACCACCAACCCAATCCGAGAAAAGTGCATCAAAATCGGCCTTCCGTGAGGCAGGAGTCGGTCCCTGGTTCTCCT
>NW_028164821.1:20000-27500 GCF_964263955.1 Coregonus lavaretus
GGCATGGAGGTCGGGGAGGCCCATGCAGTGAGCTGCAGTCTCAGTCCGAGTGAGAGATGGTTTGAGCGGACACAGAGTGTGGGCCTGGAGGCATGGAGGTCGGGGACGCCCATGCAGTGAGCTGCAGTCTCAGTCCGAGTGAGAGATGGTTTGAGCGGACACGGAGTGTGGGCCTGGAGGCATGGAGGTCGGGGACGCCCATGCAGTGAGCTGCAGTCTCAGTCCGAGTGAGAGATGGTTTGAGCGGACACGGAGTGTGGGCCTGGAGGCATGGAGGTCGGGGACGCCCATGCAGTGAGCTGCAGTCTCAGTCCGAGTGAGAGATGGTTTGAGCGGACACGGAGTGTGGGCCTGGAGGCATGGAGGTCGGGGACGCCCATGCAGTGAGCTGCAGTCTCAGTCCGAGTGAGAGATGGTTTGAGCGGACACGGAGTGTGGGCCTGGAGGCATGGAGGTCGGGGACGCCCATGCAGTGAGCTGCAGTCTCAGTCCGAGTGAGAGATGGTTTGAGCGGACACGGAGTGTGGGCCTGGAGGCATGGAGGTCGGGGACGCCCATGCAGTGAGCTGCAGTCTCAGTCCGAGTGAGAGATGGTTTGAGCGGGCAGGGAGTGTGGGCTTGGTGGTCGTGGTTCTGGAGCCCAGGCCATCCAGGGAGTGAGCTGCAGTCTGAGGCCGAGTGAGAGAGGGTTTGAGTGGGCAGGGAGTGTGGGCTTGGTGGTCGTGGTTCTGGAGCCCAGGCCATCCAGGGAGTGAGCTGCAGTCTGAGGCCGAGTGAGAGAGGGTTTGAGTGGGCAGGGAGTGTGGGCTTGGTGGTCGTGGTTCTGGAGCCCAGGCCATCCAGGGAGTGAGCTGCAGTCTCAGGCCGAGTGAGAGAGGGTTTCACTGGGCAGGGAGTGTGGGCTTGGTGGTCGTGGTTCTGGAGCCCAGGCCATCCAGGGAGTGAGCTGCAGTCTCAGGCCGAGTGAGAGAGGGTTTCACTGGGCATGGAGTGTAGAGATGGAGGCAATGAGCTCCAGAGGTCACAAAGGTCAATGTGGGCCTGCATGGCTGTCAGCAGGGCCACAGAGAGAAGGCCCAAGTGAATAGGTGTGTCTGTGTGAGTGAGTGAACCTGTCTCATAGGGGGGCAGAGCAGGCATCCCCTTTGGGGGCTGTCTGCTCTGTCCCCCTTTTTTTTTGGCCTCCTATACCTCTGGAGGTCAAGGGAGTAAGCTGTACTCTCAAGCCCATGTGAGAGAGGCTTTTAATGGGAAGAGAGAGTTTAAAAAGAGGCATGGAGCTCCAGAGGTCACAAAGGTCAATGTGGGCCTGCATGGATGTCAGCAGGGCATGAGGGAGAAGGCCCAAGTGAATAGGTGTGTCTGTGTGAGTGAGTGAACCTGTCTCATAGGGGGGCAGAGCAGGCATCCCCTTTGGGGGCTGTCTGCTCTGTCCCCCTTTTTTTTTGGCCTCCTATACCTCTGGAGGTCAAGGGAGTAAGCTGTACTCTCAAGCCCATGGGAGAGAGGGTTTTAATAGGGAGAGAGTGATTAAAAAGAGGCATGGTGCTCCAGGGGAGTGAGCTGTACTCTCATGCCCATGGGAGATGCCCTTTACTAGGCAGGGAGTTTAGAACAAGGTGCATGGAGCTCCAGAGGTCACAAAGGTCAATGTGGGCCTGCATGGATGTCAGCAGGGCATGAGGGAGAAGGCCCAAGTGAATAGGTTTGTCTGTGTGTGTCTGTGTGAGTGAGTGAGTGAGTGTGTGTGTGAACCTTTCCCACAGGAGGGCAGCACTGTGCAGGCAGCTCCAATGGAGGCTGGCTGCTCTGTGCCCATGTATTATTTGTTCTCTCTCTCTCTCTCTCCCCTTTCTTCTGGCCTGCTGGATCACTTTTGTGTGTGGAGGGCTGGACTCTGTCTCACCCATCCCAGCCATGGGCACCCAGAATGCCCATGTGTGAGTCAGGAGCCCTCCCCTGGTTCTCCTAGTGAAAATGACCTGTGGCGCCCCCCTGTGGATGGATCTTGGTGGGGGTGCTTGGACCCCTTCTTGGGGTCTCCCCCAAGCCAGCCATGCCGGCCATGGGCACCCAAAACCCCCATGTGTGAGTGAACAGCCTCCCCAGTGTCCCCCTAGTGAAATCAGGCTTAAAGTGACCTGTGGCGCCCCCCTGTGGATGGATCTTGGTGGGGGTGCTTGGACCCCTTCTTGGGGTCTCCCCCAAGCCAGCCATGCCGGCCATGGGCACCCAAAACCCCCATGTGTGAGTGAACAGCCTCCCCAGTGTACCCATAGTGAAATCAGGCTTAAAGTGACCTGTGGCGCCCCCCTGTGGATGGATCTTGGTGGGGGTGCTTGGACCCCTTCTTGGGGTCTCCTCCAAGCCAGCCATGCCGACCATGGGCACCCAAAACCCCCATGTGTGAGTGAACAGCCTCCCCAGTGTACCCATAGTGAAATCAGGCTTAAAGTGACCTGTGGCGCCCCCCTGTGGATGGATCTTGGTGGGGGTGCTTGGACCCCTTCTTGGGGTCTCCCCCAAGCCAGCCATGCCGGCCATGGGCACCCAAAACCCCCATGTGTGAGTGAACAGCCTCCCCAGTGTACCCATAGTGAAATCAGGCTTAAAGTGACCTGTGGCGCCCCCCTGTGGATGGATCTTGGTGGGGGTGCTTGGACCCCTTCTTGGGGTCTCCTCCAAGCCAGCCATGCCGACCATGGGCACCCAAAACCCCCATGTGTGAGTGAACAGCCTCCCCAGTGTACCCATAGTGAAATCAGGCTTAAAGTGACCTGTGGCGCCCCCCTGTGGATGGATCTTGGTGGGGGTGCTTGGACCCCTTCTTGGGGTCTCCTCCAAGCCAGCCATGCCGACCATGGGCACCCAAAACCCCCATGTGTGAGTGAACAGCCTCCCCAGTGTACCCATAGTGAAATCAGGCTTAAAGTGACCTGTGGCGCCCCCCTGTGGATGGATCTTGGTGGGGGTGCTTGGACCCCTTCTTGGGGTCTCCCCCAAGCCAGCCATGCCGGCCATGGGCACCCAAAACCCCCATGTGTGAGTGAACAGCCTCCCCAGTGTACCCATAGTGAAATCAGGCTTAAAGTGACCTGTGGCGCCCCCCTGTGGATGGATCTTGGTGGGGGTGCTTGGACCCCTTCTTGGGGTCTCCTCCAAGCCAGCCATGCCGACCATGGGCACCCAAAACCCCCATGTGTGAGTGAACAGCCTCCCCAGTGTACCCATAGTGAAATCAGGCTTAAAGTGACCTGTGGCGCCCCCCTGTGGATGGATCTTGGTGGGGGTGCTTGGACCCCTTCTTGGGGTCTCCCCCAAGCCAGCCATGCCGGCCATGGGCACCCAAAACCCCCATGTGTGAGTGAACAGCCTCCCCAGTGTACCCATAGTGAAATCAGGCTTAAAGTGACCTGTGGCGCCCCCCTGTGGATGGATCTTGGTGGGGGTGCTTGGACCCCTTCTTGGGGTCTCCTCCAAGCCAGCCATGCCGACCATGGGCACCCAAAACCCCCATGTGTGAGTGAACAGCCTCCCCAGTGTACCCATAGTGAAATCAGGCTTAAAGTGACCTGTGGCGCCCCCCTGTGGATGGATCTTGGTGGGGGTGCTTGGACCCCTTCTTGGGGTCTCCTCCAAGCCAGCCATGCCGACCATGGGCACCCAAAACCCCCATGTGTGAGTGAACAGCCTCCCCAGTGTACCCATAGTGAAATCAGGCTTAAAGTGACCTGTGGCGCCCCCCTGTGGATGGATCTTGGTGGGGGTGCTTGGACCCCTTCTTGGGGTCTCCCCCAAGCCAGCCATGCCGGCCATGGGCACCCAAAACCCCCATGTGTGAGTGAACAGCCTCCCCAGTGTACCCATAGTGAAATCAGGCTTAAAGTGACCTGTGGCGCCCCCCTGTGGATGGATCTTGGTGGGGGTGCTTGGACCCCTTCTTGGGGTCTCCTCCAAGCCAGCCATGCCGACCATGGGCACCCAAAACCCCCATGTGTGAGTGAACAGCCTCCCCAGTGTACCCATAGTGAAATCAGGCTTAAAGTGACCTGTGGCGCCCCCCTGTGGATGGATCTTGGTGGGGGTGCTTGGACCCCTTCTTGGGGTCTCCTCCAAGCCAGCCATGCCGACCATGGGCACCCAAAACCCCCATGTGTGAGTGAACAGCCTCCCCAGTGTACCCATAGTGAAATCAGGCTTAAAGTGACCTGTGGCGCCCCCCTGTGGATGGATTCGGCTGTGGGTGCTTGGACCCCTTCTCGGGGTCCCCCCCAAGCCAGCCATGCCGGCCATGGGCACCCAAAACCCCCATGTGTGAGTGAACAGCCTCCCCAGTGTACCCATAGTGAAATCAGGCTTAAAGTGACCTGTGGCGCCCCCCTGTGGATGGATTCGGCTGTGGGTGCTTGGACCCCTTCTCGGGGTCCCCCCCAAGCCAGCCATGCCGGCCATGGGCACCCAAAACCCCCATGTGTGAGTGAACAGCCTCCCCTGTGTCCCCATAGTGAAATCCGGCATAAAGTGACCTGTGGCGCCCCCCTGTGGATGGATTCGGCTGTGGGTGCTTGGACCCCTTCTTGGGGTCTCCTCCAAGCCAGCCATGCCGACCATGGGCACCCAAAACCCCCATGTGTGAGTGAACAGCCTCCCCTGGGTACCCATAGTGAAATCAGGCTTAAAATGACATGTGGCGCCCCCCTGTGGATAGATCCGGCTGTGGGTGCTTGGACCCCTTCTTGGGGTCCCCCCCAAGCCATCCATGCCGACCATGGGCACCCCAAACCCCCATGTGTGAGTGAACAGCCTCCCCTGGGTACCCATAGTGAAATCAGGCTTAAAATGACATGTGGCGCCCCCCTGTGGATAGATCCGGCTGTGGGTGCTTGGACCCCTTCTTGGGGTCCCCCCCAAGCTGGCCATGCCTTCAATGGGCACCCAAAACCCCCATGTGTGAGTGAACAGCCTCCCCTGGGTACCCATAGTGAAATCCGGCCTAAAGTGACATGTGGCGCCCCCCTGTGGATGGATCCGGCTGTGGGGTCTTGGACCCCTTCTTGGGGTCCCCCCCAAGCCAGCCATGCCGACCATGGGCACCCAAAACCCCCATGTGTGAGTGAAAAGCCTCCCCTGGGTCCCCATAGTGAAATCCGGCCTACAATGACCTGTGGCGCCCCCCTGTGGATGGATCCGGCTGTGGGGTCTTGGACCCCTTCTTGGGGTCCCCCCCAAGCCAGCCATGCCGACCAAGGGCACCCAAAACCCCCATGTGTGAGTGAAAAGCCTCCCCTGGGTCCCCATAGTGAAATCAGGCTTAAAGTGACCTGTGGCGCCCCCCTGTGGATGGATCTTGGTGGGGGTGCTTGGACCCCTTCTTGGGGTCTCCTCCAAGCCAGCCATGCCGACCAAGGGCACCCAAAACCCCCATGTGTGAGTGAACAGCCTCCCCAGTGTACCCCTAGTGAAATCCGGCCTAAAGTGACCTGTGGCGCCCCCCTGTGGATGGATTCGGCTGTGGGTGCTTGGACCCCTTCTTGGGGTCTCCCCCAAGCCAGCCATGCCGACCATGGGCACCCAAAACCCCCATGTGTGAGTGAACAGCCTCCCCTGGGTCCCCATAGTGAAATCCGGCCTAAAATGACCTGTGGCGCCCCCCTGTGGATGGATCTGGATGGGGGTGCTTGGACCCCTTCTTGGGGTCTCCTCCAAGCCAGCCATGCCGACCATGGGCACCCAAAACCCCCATGTGTGAGTGAACAGCCTCCCCTGGGTCCCCATAGTGAAATCCGGCCTAAAATGACCTGTGGCGCCCCCCTGTGGATGGATCTGGATGGGGGTGCTTGGACCCCTTCTTGGGGTCTCCTCCAAGCCAGCCATGCCGACCATGGGCACCCAAAACCCCCATGTGTGAGTGAACAGCCTCCCCTGGGTCCCCATAGTGAAATCCGGCCTAAAGTGACCTGTGGCGCCCCCCTGTGGATGGATCTGGATGGGGGTGCTTGGACCCCTTCTTGGGGTCACCCCCAAGCCGGCCATGGGCACCCAAAACCCCCATTTGTGAGTTAAGATCATCCCCTGGTTCCCCTAGTGAAATCAGGCTTAAAATGACATGTGGCGCCCCCCTGTGGATGGATCCGGGTGTGGGGTCTTGGACCCACTCTTGGGGTCACCCCCAAGCCGGCCAAGGGCACCCAAAACCCCCATGTGTGAGGTAATAGCCTCCCCTGGTTCTCCTAGTGTCCGCCGGCGGTTTACCATATGGGGGTGTCTGACCACCAACCCAATCCGAGAAAAGTGCATCAAAATCGGCCTTCCGGGAGCCAGGAGTCGGTCCCTGGTTCTCCTAATGTCAACCGGATGATTTCCATATGGGGGTGTCTGACCACCAACCCAATCCGAGAAAAGTGCATCAAAATCGGCCTTCCGGGAGCCAGGAGTCGGTCCCTGGTTCTCCTGGTGTCAACCGGATGGTTTCCATATGGGGGTGTCTGACCACCAACCCAATCCGAGAAAAGTGCATCAAAATCGGCCTTCCGGGAGCCAGGAGTCGGTCCCTGGTTCTCCTAATGTCAACCGGATGATTTCCATATGGGGGTGTCTGACCACCAACCCAATCCGAGAAAAGTGCATCAAAATCGGCCTTCCGGGAGCCAGGAGTCGGTCCCTGGTTCTCCTAATGTCAACCGGATGATTTCCATATGGGGGTGTCTGACCACCAACCCAATCCGAGAAAAGTGCATCAAAATCGGCCTTCCGGGAGCCAGGAGTCGGTCCCTGGTTCTCCTAATGTCAACCGGATGATTTCCATATGGGGGTGTCTGACCACCAACCCAATCCGAAAAAAGTGCATCAAAATCGGCCTTCCGGGAGCCAGGAGTCGGTCCCTGGTTCTCCTGGTGTCAACCGGATGGTTTCCATATGGGGGTGTCTGACCACCAACCCAATCCGAGAAAAGTGCATCAAAATCGGCCTTCCGGGAGCCAGGAGTCGGTCCCTGGTTCTCCTAATGTCAACCGGATGATTTCCATATGGGGGTGTCTGACCACCAACCCAATCCGAGAAAAGTGCATCAAAATCGGCCTTCCGGGAGCCAGGAGTCGGTCCCTGGTTCTCCTGTTGTCAACCGGATGATTTCCATATGGGGGTGTCTGACCACCAACCCAATCCGAGAAAAGTGCATCAAAATCGGCCTTCCGGGAGCCAGGAGTCGGTCCCTGGTTCTCCTGTTGTCAACCGGATGATTTCCATATGGGGGTGTCTGACCACCAACCCAATCCGAGAAAAGTGCATCAAAATCGGCCTTCCGGGAGCCAGGAGTCGGTCCCTGGTTCTCCTAATGTCAACCGGATGATTTCCATATGGGGGTGTCTGACCACCAACCCAATCCGAGAAAAGTGCATCAAAATCGGCCTTCCGGGAGCCAGGAGTCGGTCCCTGGTTCTCCTAATGTCAACCGGATGATTTCCATATGGGGGTGTCTGACCACCAACCCAATCCGAGAAA
>NW_028164821.1:40000-41600 GCF_964263955.1 Coregonus lavaretus
CCTCTGGAGGTCAAGGGAGTAAGCTGTACTCTCAAGCCCATGGGAGAGAGGGTTTTAATAGGGAGAGAGTGATTAAAAAGAGGCATGGTGCTCCAGGGGAGTGAGCTGTACTCTCATGCCCATGGGAGATGCCCTTTACTAGGCAGGGAGTTTAGAACAAGGTGCATGGAGCTCCAGAGGTCACAAAGGTCAATGTGGGCCTGCATGGATGTCAGCAGGGCATGAGGGAGAAGGCCCAAGTGAATAGGTTTGTCTGTGTGTGTCTGTGTGAGTGAGTGAGTGAGTGTGTGTGTGAACCTTTCCCACAGGAGGGCAGCACTGTGCAGGCAGCTCCAATGGAGGCTGGCTGCTCTGTGCCCATGTATTATTTGTTCTCTCTCTCTCTCTCTCCCCTTTCTTCTGGCCTGCTGGATCACTTTTGTGTGTGGAGGGCTGGACTCTGTCTCACCCATCCCAGCCATGGGCACCCAGAATGCCCATGTGTGAGTCAGGAGCCCTCCCCTGGTTCTCCTAGTGAAAATGACCTGTGGCGCCCCCCTGTGGATGGATCTTGGTGGGGGTGCTTGGACCCCTTCTTGGGGTCTCCCCCAAGCCAGCCATGCCGGCCATGGGCACCCAAAACCCCCATGTGTGAGTGAACAGCCTCCCCAGTGTCCCCCTAGTGAAATCAGGCTTAAAGTGACCTGTGGCGCCCCCCTGTGGATGGATCTTGGTGGGGGTGCTTGGACCCCTTCTTGGGGTCTCCCCCAAGCCAGCCATGCCGGCCATGGGCACCCAAAACCCCCATGTGTGAGTGAACAGCCTCCCCAGTGTACCCATAGTGAAATCAGGCTTAAAGTGACCTGTGGCGCCCCCCTGTGGATGGATCTTGGTGGGGGTGCTTGGACCCCTTCTTGGGGTCTCCTCCAAGCCAGCCATGCCGACCATGGGCACCCAAAACCCCCATGTGTGAGTGAACAGCCTCCCCAGTGTACCCATAGTGAAATCAGGCTTAAAGTGACCTGTGGCGCCCCCCTGTGGATGGATCTTGGTGGGGGTGCTTGGACCCCTTCTTGGGGTCTCCCCCAAGCCAGCCATGCCGGCCATGGGCACCCAAAACCCCCATGTGTGAGTGAACAGCCTCCCCAGTGTACCCATAGTGAAATCAGGCTTAAAGTGACCTGTGGCGCCCCCCTGTGGATGGATCTTGGTGGGGGTGCTTGGACCCCTTCTTGGGGTCTCCTCCAAGCCAGCCATGCCGACCATGGGCACCCAAAACCCCCATGTGTGAGTGAACAGCCTCCCCAGTGTACCCATAGTGAAATCAGGCTTAAAGTGACCTGTGGCGCCCCCCTGTGGATGGATCTTGGTGGGGGTGCTTGGACCCCTTCTTGGGGTCTCCTCCAAGCCAGCCATGCCGACCATGGGCACCCAAAACCCCCATGTGTGAGTGAACAGCCTCCCCAGTGTACCCATAGTGAAATCAGGCTTAAAGTGACCTGTGGCGCCCCCCTGTGGATGGATCTTGGTGGGGGTGCTTGGACCCCTTCTTGGGGTCTCCCCCAAGCCAGCCATGCCGGCCATGGGCACCCAAAACCCCCATGTGTGAGTGAACAGCCTC
>NW_028164820.1:0-7500 GCF_964263955.1 Coregonus lavaretus
GCAGTGTCATGATAACAGTGGTGACAGGGAGACTAGCAGTGTCATGTTAACAGTGGTGACAGGGAGCTTAGCAGTGTCATGTTAACAGTGGTGACAGGGAGACTAGCAGTGTCATGATAACAGTGGTGACAGGGAGCTTAGCAGTGTCATGATAACAGTGGTGACAGTGAGCTTAGCAGTGTCATGTTAACAGTGGTGACAGGGAGCTTAGCAGTGCCATGATAACAGTGGTGACAGGGAGACTCTCAGCTGAAACTAGATTAACTCTGAAAAACAATGATCCCGCTGAGCCACTATCACAGAGTCAATACTCTATCATGTCACTGTCTAACCGACAGCCCCGGAGGAGTGTTATTCAACCCGTATATCCATAGAAATATGATCAATATTAAATAACGACAACACAGAGCAGCCTAAAATATTTTCATACAAATGAATCCGACATATACAATACAACTGAACAATACTTCTGATGGAAGCCAAAATGCTACTGATCACTGTCCCCTAGCTGTAGCCAGTCATCTGATGAAGGACAGTGTGTCCCCTAGCTGTAGCCAGTCATCTGATGAAAGGACAGTGTGTCCCCTAGCTGTAGCCAGTCATCTGATGAAGGACAGTGTGTCCCCTAGCTGTAGCCAGTCATCTGATGAAGGACAGTGTGTCCCCTAGCTGTAGCCAGTCATCTGATGAAGGACAGTGTGTCCCCTAGCTGTATCCAGTCATCTAATGAAGGACAGTGTGTTCACTAGGTAGCATCAGGAAATCGAAACAATTACGTAATTATGTCAGAACTGGACATGTTGAACACAGAAATGTCCGTCTGCGCACTGTGCAATGATGCGTAAAAAAAGCGATGATGACATTATCAAATAAAACATTTGCAAGTTCTTCATTTTCTTTTTACAGATTGTTTCATAATAATTAGCATGAAGTGGTAATCATGTTCTTTACCAAACAATTTTTAGGGGGTAGATCAGCTTTAATATTGCAGATAGATTGTAACTTCCATCAATGTAATTGTCTGCATCACTTCCAATCTCCCATATGGTTTTTTTCTTCTCGCATATATATATATATATATATATATATATACACACACATATACATACATATAAATAAATATACATACATTAAAAAATATATATTCCCCTTTATTACTTTCCAACCCCACCACCCCTTCCCTAATTGGAGTAATCTAGTGAACAACAATGCTTAGGCCTCTACTTTCAGCTTATACATACTATATACATTTTATGGACACAGTCAATTTTACAATAGTTATATTCTGTTTGTTTTTACTCCTGAACTTCCTCTACCCTCAACCTCTCCGATCATTTTCATGATGTCCATCCGGTTTGCTTCTATATGCCATATCTTTCACAAAAGCTCTCAACATATAACCTATATACTTATATGGACACAGTATGCCTACATTATTAGTTATCTTGTTATTAGTTGTTGTTAGTTGTTATTAGTCCCATCCTTCAGCTCCATTCAACACCTCCCATCTATCTCTTAATACCATCCATATTGGAATTCTATTGGCCATATATTTTTCAACTGTACTGTGATGTTTTACAAAAGTTCTGAACCTTTCTATTCTCATTGTTTCTACAGATTGTAAATTGAAAATAAACATTTTTGCTAAAAAAAAATATTATATTATTGATCGATTGACTATGACTTTTCAGATCACCCAGTAATGTAATCTGCAAGGTTATCTCCAGGTAAATATTGCAATCCTTCAGCCATTCCTGGACCTGTGTCCAAAACAAGCTACAAATGGACAGAACCAAAACAAATGATCTAATGATTCCGTCTCTTCACAGCAAAATCTGCAGAGCTGGGAAGATTGTATCCCCCATTTAAATAACATTATATTGGTAGCAAGAATTCTATATAAAACTTTAAATTGAAAAATTATACGTTTTGAATCCGGCGTCGTTTTGCGTTTCAGTTCATAAACACTATGCCATGGAATAGGTACGTCAAAAATCTCTTCCCAACTATTTTGCAATCTATAAGTGGTAATCATGTTACACAAGTCTATTGTAGCAAACTAAGTAGGTTAGAAACCTTACCTGATGCTGAGCATATTCGCCGATAAAATCGCCTCGTCAGGAATCGAACGATGAGAGCTGAGGAAGGAATAGGCTAGTTATATCTATATCATCAATAGCCTACTAAAAATGTACACATTTGGACAAACAATAAGACTAACCGAACAAAATGTCTTTACATGACAGGTTAAACATTTGTCTTACCTGATTTCCCCGACCCCTTCGCTTCCCAAAATGGCAAGTTTAATATCATTCATAATTGCGGTTTAATTCCCTTCCGATTTAAAAAGTGGTTGTTAAAGTTTTACCCTACCAAAGAAAAATTACAATAATCCCTTTGAAAAATCGAATCCCTTGAAATCTACATTACACTACGACCAAAATAATGTTTTAAAAAAGCGAGCCCGGACGCATCCATAGTCGTCTGACCGTTTCCACCCTGTTGCTCTGTTGGAGTGGTCTCCCGGCGCTGCGGACAGCCGTTTTATCTCAGGGTTCTGAGGAACGCCTTGTTCTGAACCGAGAGAGAGAGAGAGAGAGAGAGAGAGAGAGAGGAGAGAGAGAGAGAGAGAGAGAGAGAGAGAGAGAGAGCGAGAGAGAGAGACAGAGAGGACAGAAGAGCGAGAGAGAGAAAGAGAGAGAGTAGAGAGAGAGAGAGAGAGAGAGAGAGAGAGAGAGAGAGAGAGAGAGAGACAGAGAGAGAGAGAGAGAGAGAGAGAGAGAAGAGAGAGAGAGAGAGAGAGAGAAAGAGGGAGGGAGTAGCAGATGGATCATAACGTCACTATGACGAACACATTGGTTGAAGTGAGTGAGACAGGGACATCAGAGGCATGCTTTTATAATTGAGAAGCACTCGGTTTTTCATGTAGAGAGGAGGTAGTGTGTGTAATGTGTGTATCCCCCCCCCCCCCCCCCCCCCCCCCCCACCCCCCACCCCTCTGTTGTTTCTCCTCCTCATTGAAGAGACTCATTCAGTAGGGTTCCTCTAGAATGACCTTAAAGAGGTGCTCCCTCATAGCAACAAAACCATCAACACAGAGTAACAACAACAACACCTCAGTGACCTATAGAATAGCTCATCATACACTACATGACCAAAAGTATGTGGACACCTGCTCGTCCAACATCTCATAACAAAATCATGGGCATTAATATGGAGTTGGTCCCCCCCCTTTGCTGCTATAACAGCCTCCACTCTTCTGGGAAGGCTTTCCACTAGATGTTGGAACATTGCTGCGGGGACTTTATTCTATTCAGCCACAAGAACATTAGTGAGGTCGGGCACTGATGTTGGGCGATTAGGCGCTGGCTCGCAGTCGGCGTTCCAATTCATCCCAAAGGTGTTCGATGGGGTTGAGGTCAGGGTTCTGTACAGGCCAGTCAAGTTCTACCACACCGATCTCAACAAATAATTTCTGTATGGACTTCACTTTGTGCCCGGGGGCATTGTCATGCTGAAACAGGAAAGGACCTTCCCCAAACTGTTGCCACAAAGTTGGAAGCACAGAATCGTCTAGAATGTCATTGTATGCTATAGCGTTAAGATTTCCCTTCACTGGAACTAAGGGGCCTAGCCCGAACCATGAAAAACAGCCCCAGACGATTATTCCTCCTCACCAAACATTACAGTTGGCACTATGCATTGGGGCAGGTAGCGTTCTCCTGGTAATCCGCCAAACCCAGATTTGTCCGTCGGACTGCCAGATGCTGAAGCGTGATTCATCACTCCAGAGAACACGTTTCCACTGTCCCAGAGTTCAATGGCGGCGAGCTTTGCACCACTCCGGCCGACGCTTGGCATTGCGCACGGTGATCTTAGGCTTGTGTGCGGCTGCACGGCCATGGAAACCCATTTCATGAAGCTCCCGACGAAGAACAGCTCTTGTGCTGACGTTGCTTCCAGAGGCAGTTTGGAACTCGGCAGTGAGCGTTGCAAGCGAGGACAGGCGATTTTTACCCGCTACGCGGTTCAGCACTCGGCGGTCCCGTTCTGAGAGCTTGTGTGGCCTACCACTTCATGGCTGAACAGTTGTTGTTCCTAGACAATTTCCACTTCACACTAAAAGCCCTTACAGTTGACCGGGGTCAGCTCTAGCAGGGCAGACATTTGACGAACTGACTTGTTGGAAAGGTGGCATCCTCATGACGGTGCCACGTTGAAAATCACTGAGCTCTTCAGTACGGGCCATTCAACTGCCAATGTTTGTCTATGGAGATTGCATGGCTGTGTGGTCGATTTTATACACCTGGCTGAAATAGCCAAATCCACTAATTTGAAGGGGTGTCCATCTACTTTTGTATAGATAGTATACTTTTAAATGTTGTTTTTTTTATAATAAAGAAATCCACTTCATCTTTCATTGGCACTGATAGAACACTGATATTAGGTAGGAAAACATCTGACAAAAATAGGTTTGGCACAAATGTGTACCTCTGCTCCAAACGTCAGCTAGCACTTTACATATTTTATATCAACTTAAAGTTATATCTTATCAATGACGTAAATGTGTGAAAGGAAGCTGGCTCGCTGTCCATGCACTGTATTATAATATAACATGCCATTTAGCAGACGTTTTTATCCAAAGCGACTTACAGTCATGTGTGCATACATTTTTACGTATGGGTGGTCCCGGGGATCGAACCCACTACCCTGGCTGTTACAAGCGCCGTGCTCTACCAATTGAGCTACAGAGGACCACAATTGATTGCTTATCAGCAGAACAGGCTTGTGCAGATACAGTTAGTGCAGCATTTTTCAGGCATTTTTTAGAGGCACACAAGGTAAGGCAAAAACCAAAAAGGCCAGAGGAGAGAGAGAGAGGGAGAGCGAAAGGGAGGGGGAGAGAGAAAGGGAGGGGTGGAGAGAGAGAGAGAGCGAGAGAGAGAGCGATAGACAGAGGGGGGTAGAGAGAGAGTAAGGAGGAGAGAGAGCGGGGGGAGAGAGAGAAAGAGAAAGAGAGAGAGAGAGAGAGAGAGAGATGGGGGAGTGAAAGAGAGGGTAGAAAATTACAATAATTAGAACAAATGAGGCTGTGGTAAAGTCCAGTTTCCACAACAGTATTGTGAGGCAGACCCTCCTGAACGATGACTGCACCCTCTACATTATTGTTGGCAGACTGAGGAGGATCTGACTTGGCAGGGAGACTAGCAGTACCATGATAACAGTGGTGACAGGGAGACTAGCAGTGCCATGTTAACAGTGGTGACGGGGAGACTAGCAGTGCCATGATAACAGTGGTGACAGGGAGACTAGCAGTACCATGTTAACAGTGGTGACAGGGAGACTAGCAGTGCCATGTTAACAGTGGTGACAGGGAGACTAGCAATGCCATGATAACAGTGGTGACCGGGAGACTAGCAGTGCCATGTTAACAGTGGTGACAGGGAGACTAGCAATGTCATGATAACAGTGGTGACAGGGAGACTAGCAGTGTCATGTTAACAGTGGTGACAGGGAGACTAGCAGTGTCATGATAACAGTGGTGACAGGGAGACTAGCAGTGCCATGATAACAGTGGTGACCGGGAGACTAGCAGTGCCATGTTAACAGTGGTGACAGGGAGACTAGCAATGTCATGATAACAGTGGTGACAGGGAGACTAGCAGTGTCATGTTAACAGTGGTGACAGGGAGACTAGCAGTGTCATGATAACAGTGGTGACAGGGAGACTAGCAGTGCCATGATAACAGTGGTGACCGGGAGACTAGCAGTGCCATGTTAACAGTGGTGACAGGGAGACTAGCAATGTCATGTTAACAGTGGTGACAGGGAGACTAGCAGTGTCATGTTCACAGTGGTGACAGGGAGACTAGCAGTGTCATGTTAACAGTGGTGACAGGGAGACTAGCAGTGCCATGTTAACAGTGGTGACAGAGAGACTAGCAGTGTCATGATAACAGTGGTGACAGGGAGACTAGCAGTGTCATGTTAACAGTAGTGACAGGGAACCTAGCAGTGTCATGTTAACAGTGGTGACAGGGAGACTAGCAGTGTCATGTTAACAGTGGTGACAGGGAGACTAGCAGTGTCATGTTAACAGTGGTGACAGGGAGACTAGCAGTGTCATGTTAACAGTGGTGACAGGGAGACTAGCAGTGCCATGTTAACAGTGGTGACAGGGAGCTTAGCAGTGTCATGTTAACAGTGGTGGCAGGGAGACTAGCAGTGCCATGTTAACAGTGGTGACAGGGAGACTAGCAGTGCCATGTTAACAGTGGTGACAGGGAGAGTAGCAGTGTCATGTTAACAGTGGTGACAGGGAGCCTAGCAGTGTCATGTTAACAGTGGTGACAGGGAGACTAGCAGTGCCATGATAACAGTGGTGACAGGGAGACTAGCAGTGTCATGTTAACAGTGGTGACAGGGAGACTAGCAGTGTCATGATAACAGTGGTGACAGGGAGACTAGCAGTGTCATGTTAACAGTGGTGACAGGGAGACTAGCAGTGTCATGATAACAGTGGTGACAGGGAGACTAGCAGTGTCATGATAACAGTGGTGACAGGGAGACTAGCAGTGTCATGTTAACAGTGGTGACAGGGAGACTAGCAGTGTCATGTTAACAGTGGTGACAGAAAACCTAGCAGTGTCATGTTAACAGTGGTGACAGGGAGACTAGCAGTGTCATGTTAACAGTGGTGACAGGGAGACTAGCAGTACCATGTTAACAGTGGTGACAGGGAGACTAGCAGTGTCATGATAACAGTGGTGACAGGGAGACTAGCAGTGCCATGTTAACAGTGGTGACAGGGAGACTAGCAGTACCATGTTAACAGTGGTGACAGGGAGCTTAGCAGTGTCATGTTAACAGTGGTGACAGGGAGACTAGCAGTACCATGTTAACAGTGGTGACAGGGAGACTAGCAGTGTCATGTTAACAGTATTGACAGGGAGACTAGCAGTACCATGTTAACAGTGGTGACAGGGAGACTAGCAGTGTCACATTAACAGTGGTGACAGGGAGACTAGCAGTGTCATGTTAACAGTGGTGACAGGGAGACTAGCAGTGCCATGATAACAGTGGTGACAGGGAGACTAGCAGTGTCATGTTAACAGTGGTGACAGGGAGACTAGCAGTGTCATGATAACAGTGGTGACAGGGAGACTAGCAGTGTCATGTTAACAGTGGTGACAGGGAGACTAGCAGTGTCATGTTAACAGTGGTGACAGGGAGACTAGCAGTGACATGTTAACAGTGGTGACAGGGAGACTAGCAGTGTCATGTTAACAGTGGTGACAGGGAGACTAGCAGTGCCATGATAACAGTGGTGACAGGGAGACTAGCAGTGTCATGTTAACAGTGGTGACAGGGAGACTAGCAGTGTCATGTTAACAGTGGTGACAGGGAGACTAGCAGTGTCATGTTAACAGTGGTGACAGGGAGACTAGCAGTGTCATGTTAACAGTGGTGACAGGGAGACTAGCAGTGTCATGTTAACAG